>NC_041715.1:3521452-3696452 GCF_900700375.1 Denticeps clupeoides
GACACACACGTCCATCCCACACTCATACCGACACACACGTCCACTCACACACTCATAACGACAACACACCGTCCACTCACACACTCATACGACCACACACGTCCACTCCACACTCATACCGACACACACCGTCCACTCCCACACTCATACCGACACACACGTCCACTCACACACTCATACCGACACACACCGTCCACTCACACTCATACCAACACACACCGTCCACTCCCACACTCATACCGACACACACCGTCCACTCCCACACTCATACCGACACACACGTCCAGTCACACACTCATAACGACACACACCGTCCACTCACACACTCATACCGACACACACCGCCCACTCCCACACTCATACCGACACACACCGTCCACTCACCACACTCATACCGACACACACCGTCCACTTCACACATCATACCGACACACACCGCCCACTCACAAAACTCATACCGACACACACCGTCCAACTCACACACTCATACGACACACACCGTCCACTCACACACTCATACCGACACACACCGCCCACTCACACACTCATACCGATACACACCGTCCACTCACACACTCATACCGACACACACCGTCCACTCACACACTCATACCGACACACACCGCCCACTCACAAACTCATACCGACACACACGTCCACTCACACTCATACCGACACACACCGTCCACTCCCACACTCATACCGACACACACCGCCCACTCACACACTCATACCGACACACACCGCCCACTCACACACTCATACCGACACACGCCGTCCACTCCCACACTCATACCAACACACACCGCCCACTCACACACTCATACCGACACACACCGCCCACTCACACACTCATACCAACACACACCACCCACTCCCACACTCATACCGACACACACCGTCCACTCCCACACTCATACCAACACACACCGCCCACTCACACACTCATACCGACACACACCGTCCACTCACAGCCTCATACCGACACACACCGTCCACTCCCACACTCATACCGACACACGCCGTCCACTCACACACTCATACCGACACACGCCGTCCACTCACACACTCATACCGACACACACCGCCCACTCACACACTCATACCGACACACACCGTCCACTCACAGCCTCATAACGACACACGCCGTCCACTCCCACACTCATACCGACACACACCGCCCACTCACACACTCATACCGACACACACCGTCCACTCACACACTCATACCGACACACACCGCCCACTCCCACACTCATACCGACACACACCGTCCACTCACACACTCATACCGACACACACCGTCCACTCACACACTCATACCGACACACACCGCCCACTCACAAACTCATACCGACACACACGTCCACTCACACTCATACCGACACACACCGTCCACTCCCACACTCATACCGACACACACCGCCCACTCACACACTCATACCGACACACACCGCCCACTCACACACTCATACCGACACACGCCGTCCACTCCCACACTCATACCGACACACGCCGTCCACTCCCACACTCATACCAACACACACCGCCCACTCACACACTCATACCGACACACACCGCCCACTCACACACTCATACCAACACACACACCCACTCCCACACTCATACCGACACACACCGTCCACTCACACACTCATACCGACACACACCGTCCACTCCCACACTCATACCGACACACACGTCCACTCACACACTCATACCGACACACACCGTCCACTCACAGCCTCATACCGACACACACCGTCCACTCCCACACTCATACCGACACACACCGTCCACTCACACACTCATACCGACACACACCGTCCACTCACACACTCATACCGACACACACCGCCCACTCACACACTCATACCGACACACACCGTCCACTCACACTCATAACGACACACGCCGTCCACTCCCACACTCATACCGACACACACGCCCACTCACACACTCATACCGACACACACCGTCCACTCACACACTCATACCGACACACCGCCCACTCCACACTCATACCGACACACACCGTCCACTCACACACTCATACCGACACACAGCCCACTCACAAACTCATACCGACACACACGTCCACTCACACTCATACCGACACACACCGTCCACTCCCACACTCATACCGACACACACCGTCCACTCCCACACTCATACCGACACACACGCCCACTCACACTCATACCGACACACACGCCCACTCACACACTCATACCGACACACACCGTCCACTCCCACACTCATACCGACACACACCGTCCACTCACACACTCATACCGACACACACCGTCCACTCACACACTCATACCGACACACACCGCCCACTCACAACTCATACCGACACACACGTCCACTCACACTCATACCGACACACACCGTCCACTCCCACACTCATACCGACACACACCGTCCACTCCCACACTCATACCGACACACACCGTCCACTCCCACACTCATACCGACACACACCGCCCACTCACACACTCATACCGACACACACGTCCACCCCACACTCATACCGACACCACCGTCCACTCCCACACTCATACCGACACACACCGCCCACTCACACACTCATACCGACACACACCGCCCACTCACACACTCATACCGACACACACCGCCCACTCCCACACATACCGACACACACCGTCCACCCCACACTCATACCGACACACACCGCCCACTCACACACTCATACCGACACACACCGTCCACTCACAGCCTCATACCGACACACACCGTCCACTCCCACACTCATACCGACACACCGTCCACTCACACTCATACCGACACACGCCGTCCACTCACACACTCATACCGACACACACCGCCCACTCACACACTCATACCGACACACACCGTCCACTCACAGCCTCATACCGACACACACCGTCCACTCCCACACTCATACCAACACACACCGCCCACTCACACACTCATACCGACACACAAACCCCCTGCTGTTGGTGCGTTTGACCAGTAGAACAAAACCGATGAATTACAAGGGGAGCAGCAGGGGGTTCACACCACCAGAACAAGACAGTGCGGAGCCCACACCCACGAGGTGTGTGTGTGTGTGTGTGTGTGGGTCCATCATTAAGAATGCTAATCAGTACTTCACCCATAAGCCCCTGTAGATACCAGCGGCTCACACCAGGGCGAACAGATCAATACTGATGAAGCTTTAATGTCATCATCTACAGTACTACAGCGTGCACGCACACACGCACACACACACACAAACACACACAGGTGTTAGCAGTGGTGAGATGGGTATCAGCAGGGGACGGATTTACTGAATAAACGAATTTACACAGCTGACGTGTTAACACATAATCAGTCCATGTGTTGGTCTGTCTGTCTGTGTGTGTGTTTGTCTATGTGTGTGTGTGAGCGGATAATGACTCAATTAGCTGCTCTTCACACAGACGGCCCAACATGGCACATAAATTAGCAGTCGCATTCATCGGCAAAGTGTCACCTGCGAAGGACAGTTTACAAATACGGCGAGCGGCGGCTGTCACAACGGCGACGCGCCAATATAGACGTCCAGGCCGACTTTGTGTTCGAGGGGAACAGACCAGTGCCAGTCAGCGAGGGCCAAGCGGCCCGGGAGACCCAGGGGAGGCCAGAGCGTGCCAGCCCTGAAAAGGTCAACTTGACACGGCACAGCCACCATCGACCCCCCCCACCCCAACGTGATAAAATCAGATAAAGTTAAGACCCAGGGATCGACCGACTCCCAGCCCCGCCCCCGCGGCCACGCCACGCATAACATTAACCGTGGGGTGAGGGGCTCATCGCTGGCTTCAGTCTGAGGTCACATGTGATGAGGAATTAATTCTAATCCTGCATGCACACACACACCACAAACAAGCATACTAGGGATTTTGAATGGTTCATTATATACAGTGAAGACATTCTCACCTCTTACACACCCATGTGTTAGTGAGGATTATCATAAAAATCATATAAAGTGAAAGTGAAGTCAATTGCCATGCACGTGCAGCATGGCAACCTGGTTCACACAATGAAATGTGTCCTCTGCAAACCCATCACCCTGAGTGAGCAGTGGGCAGCCATGACAGGCGCCCGGGGGAGCAGTGTGTGGGGACGGTGCTTTGCTCAGTGGCACCTTGGCGGATCGGATTCGAACCGGCAACCTTCTGATTACGGGGCCACTTCCTTAACTGCTAGGCCACCACCTTTAATGCTTTAGTTGGATACAAAGCCTGGACTCTGGATCAGTTGAACGGAAGTGATTCTCCCATCATGCATTGGGCCTCCTGTTCCAGTCTGTAGAGGCCAGAGTTGCACTTTACAACACCGTTTCTCAGAATAACAGCGTACAGAGCAGATACTGCAGGTTCCAGCTTCCCACCCCTGAGGACCAGCCTCATCCTACAGGCCTGACTGTCCTCCTGCTGTCAGCGTTCTTCTAAAACCTGGAAGGATGTGTGTGTATTCTTCTGTATTTTATCAGGTCTGCTGAGGCGCAATTTGTCCAGTCTGGGTCCAATTGATTACACAGAGTCCTGAGTCAGTCGGTCTCTGTGTGTGAGTGTGTGTTTCTGTATAATTTATGTACAACCTCCTGCATACACACACAAACAAGCATACTATAGGCTTTGATTTGTTCATTACTGCAGTGAAGAACCTTGGAGGTTCTGACCCTTATTCTGTACAACTCTGCCCCCTGTAGGTCAGGAAGAGGAGACACACGTTGCTCTGTTTTTATTCATCAGATGCTGCAACAAATTACAGATGATTAAAGATGGGAGGTTAGTGGTGCTGTGTGAATATTTAATGTTCACTGCCTTTTCCTCAGATTCAGACTGTTCTCAGTATCGGTCACAATCCTGCACATTCACCCCATGCATGTCAGCTGACTGGAAGAGCTGTTCTCAGATCAGATGACTGGATCCTGCTAGATCTGTTCTCAGATCACCTGACTGGATCCAGCAAGAGCTGTTATCAGATCAGCTGACTGGATCCTACAAGAGCTGTTATCAGATCAGCTGAATGGATCCTACAAGAGCTGTTATCAGATCAGCTGAATGGATCCTACAGAGCTGTTCTCAGATCATCTGACTGGATCCTGCAAGATCTGTTCTCATATCAGCTGACTGGATCGTGCCAGATCTGTTCTCAGAACACCTGACTGGATCCTGGAAGATCTCTTCTTAGATCATCTGACTGCAGCCCAGTATAAAATCTATACTATATGACTTGAGTGGAAGTGATTAGTTGTCACATGTGACACAGCACAGCACACAGTGAAATGTGGTCTCTGCATTTAACTTTCTGATTACAAGTCAGCTTCGTAAGTCAGCTTCCTGAGCTGCTCACTCAGGGTGATGGGTTAAATGCAGAGGACAAATTTCACTGTGTGCACTGTGTGCTGTGCTGCTGTGTATCACAAGTGACGATCACTTCACTTTCACTTAACAGCTAGGCTACCACTGCACCACAAAGCACAATATGTAGACATTTTCTGACACACAGACGACAGGTTTATTTTCTTTCTCAAATAAACACATATGTACATGTGTGATACGAACACACACATACACAACTCTGTTCTCTTTTGTTGTCGTGTGTGTGTGTGTGTGTGTGTGTTAATGACCTTCTGGCAACTCATTTCCTTCTTGATATTTGACTGACAGATAGAGATGTTCTCTGCTGTCAGGTTCCTTCTCTCTCTCTCAATCCGCACTTCTGTCTGGATGAGTGAGAGGTCAGTAAATCAGCGTCTGTCAGGCTGTTCAGACCCACAGGAATCCCTCACACACACACAACCATGTATTTAAAAAAGATGTAATGACACAAAAAAAATGCAAATAATATGATTTTTACATTTTCTTCAACTTGAATTTCATTACAGACATTATGAAGAATGATGCTCAGGGTTACATTTCAATTAAAGAACATTTCAAATGTCTCAAAACAGTGGAATGCTACTTATTATTGTATCTTATTAATGAATGTGTTTATATAGTTGTTTATCATTTCATGGACCGTGTGTGTGTGTGTGTGTGTGTGTGCCCCGAATGATTAGCTGTTTTATTAGAGCGCAGCGTCACTCATCTTCACCTCCTTAATCCATCAGCACAATCGAGCAGCAATCAGACATATTGATCAATTGGTAAGAGGCTGTCAGCTAAAACACACAGAACAGAGAGGCTGCACGTTGTGTGTGTGTGTGTGAGAGAGAGAGAAGGGGGGGTGATTCTGTGATTTATAACAGTTTCTCACCCATATGACTTGTGTCGGCACGGCATAAGTGTTTCTGATTGGCTACATGTGGAAAGAGTTATTATTCTTCAGACATGAGCTGGGACGTGTGTGTGTGTGTGTGTGTGTGTGTGTGTATTGAGGTGTGGTGAGTCTGCTGAGCCCCCCAATCACCTGACCCTAAGTAACATCAACATCTTTACTGTAAAAGAGGCCCCGCCCCCATTCCAAAACTGATCAGTGCTAATTGGTAGCCTAGAGGGTAAGGAAGTGGACCCGTAATTGGAAGGTTGCAGGTTCAAATCCTGAGCGCCAAGGTGCCACTAAGGTCCCGTTCATCAAGGTTCCGTCACCACACACTGCCCCCCTGGGCGCCTTTTCCTGTTTCACTTTTTCACTTTAATTAACATGTATTATGTGCTTTAATGTGTGTTTTTTCTTAAGAATATCCCATAAACTATAATGAAAACCATTGCTGGCCTACAAAGCCAAGGAAGGGTCAGCAGCACCCTCGACCTCAGACCTCTCATCACTCCTCACTCCTCACTAGATGTTCCAATAGCTGAGTCGCTAAAACTCTTCAAAAATATTTACTTAGAAATATTACTGTAAAAATATAATACTTAAAAATATTACAGTAGTAGATTCAAAAGACCTCATAATTAAAAGTTGGAGGAGTAGGTGGGTTGGGTTCCTAGTGAACCAAACAAGGGTTTTCAATGACGGATATTTCAAAGCACTAATGAAAGTCGCTCTGAATAAGAGCATCTGCGAAATGCAGTAAATGCAAAAAGGCTGTAGAACCAACTCTTTATTCTACAGTTCAAATGAATAACAACACATTTAATAATTCAATCATGACTAACTTATTACTTACATATATTTATTGTGTTATTTATTAAATGTTTACATGACAAGCTGAACATTCATTCACTGTGGGTGATCAGTGGATCCAGCCGCACATAAAAACTGTAACAAAACAAAAAACCCACACAATTTCATTGAAATGAAGCAGTTGAGGAATTAGAGAAAGAGTCCCTTCATAAAATAAGTCACCATTGTTTAATAATTTATTTTTGTACTGTAAAATCCATTTTCACTTCTCTGAAATCAGCAGGAGGAATGTTCAGCAATTCCACCTCTAAAGTTTTCTAAAAAGCTTTTTTTTTTTTACTTTACGCTATTTACTTAAATCACAATAAAACAAGGTTTAAATAATATTTTCTTTAAAATGCAACTCCTCATTTCCAATAAAACATTAAGAATCAAATAAGAGACACACCCACTGCTGCTGAGATCATAAAAAAAGAAAAAAGGACCAACCAATCAGATATGTACACCTTAAAACCAGAACAAATCCAGATATTATAAACCCTGTGTGTATATATATGTTGTGTGTGTGGTGTGTGTGTTTGTATAGCTCATTGGGCAATAGACAATTATAGACTTCTGCCAGAGCAGTCACGGGGCGGAGCTGTCACTGTGGCAGGTCCCTTCTTCAGGGGGTGTGGTCGGCTCCACACTCTGACCCAGTCCAGAAGAGTTTGTGCTACAAAACACAGACATGACATTACCCAGTATGCATCAGTCCTGAAAAGACAACATCCTACTCCTCTAGACAACCTTCTACTGCCGCCGCCCCCCCCGCCTACACACCTCTCACAATCAGAGTCACAGTCACTGTTGCTGCTGCTGTTGTCATCGTCGTCGTCACGTGTTCTGGCCCGTAGTGTGGGTGGTGACACATGTGGGCGAGCTCAAGATGGCCTGTGCGATGGTGTAGCGCGTCAGGCCCTGACTGCACGCCTCCATTCGGCCCACGCTCAGCTCCTACTGCAGGAACAAGTGCAGTGCAGACGACTGTCAGACAGGAACAGTGTCCTCTGGAGCACCCTGAGGGTGGAGCCAGAGAGTAGAGATGTCAGAGGTCAGCATCTTATCCTACAATATCCTACAGGAGACAGGAAAGGGGCAGAGACTCACGCCTCCAGAAACTGCTGCAAGCCCCTTCATCCTCTCAGCCACGTGGAGAGCTGTTCCTGGAGCTGAAGAACGGGGTCCTGGAGGGAGGTTTGGGGCAGGTCCCTACAAAACAAATACACACACACACATCAGTGATGTGAAGGATGGGGCGGGGTTTATATACCAGGTGGGCGGAGACAGGAGGCAGTCTCACATGAGCAGCGCATTCTCCTGCAGTTTATTGCCTCAGCCAAACAAAACTCGCTGTACCGTCGCCGCACACACGACCGTTTTCCTCCAGAAGCACATGCTGTTGGTCTGAGAAGCAGAGCAAGATGGAGCTCCGCCCATCATTCTCTCTCTCTCTCTCTCACACACACCACACACACACACACACACACCAGAGTCATGTATGAAGATCAGACATGGACTACTGATACAAGCACTGATGTAAGTGGTTCTGGTGTCAATGTAAATGCCACGTGACGCAGCGCTCACTTAATCAGTGTGTGGCCAGTAAAGCCGTGTGTGAGCTGCTCTGGGTTCTGACAGCAGGGGGCGCTGTGGGCTGAACTCACATGCAGGCAGATCTGGTAGTCGACGTGCGTGTGCCAGAAATCGTCTCTGTGGACATGCGGATCCTGAACCCAAACGCTGATGAACTCCTGCAGGTCACATGACACAAGAGCAGAGGGGACATTAATCTGTGTGTGTGTGTGTGTGTGTGTGTGTGTGTGTGTGTGTGTGTATCAGTCCAGAACTATAAGCACCACCCTGCCTGCACAACCACCATCGGTCCAGCTCCTCATTACCAGGGATAAGTTCATGACGAAATAATTAATCTTCTACTCGTTCCTCACGTTCCTCATGGCGTCATAAAGCAGCTTTACTGAGAAAACAAGCAGTCAGGTGGACTGGACTGAGAGCCACACAGCTACAACCGGATAAAAATTGTCTGTTTGTATGTGTGTGTGTGTGTGTGTTTGTTCTCTGTTCTGTTTCTCTCCTCACATTTGTCATTCCGCTGTCCACACTCTCCTCCATCTAAAACAGAAAACACAGAGGGTGAGAGGTCAACAAAGTCACATGAACCCTGTAGCCTCCGGTTTCCAGGGTCAGAGTTCAACAGAAAACCAGGAGCAGGAGAACTGAGTCCTGATCCAATATGGTTTATTGATCCAGGCACAACAGCAGCAAAAACAGCCAAACAATTGCAAACAAGAACCTGCTCACTCTATAACAGGAAGTCTCTCTCACACACACACAAACACAAACACACACTTCTGTTGTGACATGCCGACATTTCCCAGATTTATTCACCAATTCCAGACAAAAATGTCCACATTGTGACACAGCAAAAATTCCCAAACACACAATCACTACTACAGAAATCCAAACACCTCACCCGAAACCCACTACTACAGTAACCCAACCACAACCTCACCCCCAAACGCACTACTACAGTAACCCAACCACACAATCGCTCCCAAACCCACTACTACAGAAACCCAACCACACAATCGCTCCCAAACCCACTACTACAGTAACCAAACTACGACCTCACCCCCATAACCCACTACTAATCAGAAGGTTGTTGGTTCGAATCCTGATGCCACTGAGGTGCCACTGAGCAAAGCACCGTCCCCACACACTGCTCCCCAGGCACAGTCATGGCTGCCCACTGCTCACTCAGGGTGATGGGTTAAATGCAGAGGACAAATTTCACTGTGTGCTGCTGTGTATCACATGTGACAATCACTTCGCTTTCACTTAAACCCACTACTACAGAAACCCAAACACAGAATCACCCCAAACCCACTACTACAATAACCCAAACACACAATCACCCCCAAACCCCACTGCTACAATAACCCAAACACACAATCACCCCAAAAGCCACTACTACAGTAACACAAACACACACTCACCAAGACTCGCGTGAACAAGCTCTCGGCTCGAGCCACACGCGGCTCTGCGACCGGTGTACGCGGGGCGAGCTGCCGACTCCATGACGTGTGCTCGTCCACGTGATTTTGGGAGTCCAAATCCGCCAATCAGGGGCCATGTCAACAGACATCACGTGACTGGACCCACGGTTGAATTGATAATCGGTCTTCTTGTCAGATACAGCGTGGTGCTTGCAGCGTCTCAATCAATCAGCGCGTCTGGGCGCGGGGTCACCTGATCACAAACCAATCAATCAAACGCGTTTTATACACGGGACCCGGCACACTCGTTTTATTTGCGTTTCATTCTTAAATTGCTACACTTCGCGTCATCAAACCGCGGGAATCTGAAAGGACGAAGCATCTGAAGATCCGCTTTTCTTCGAGGGGAATTTCCATCATGGCCACACTCAGCGGGTCTCACTGGTCTCCACCAGCAGGCTCTGAAGACCTGACCCCAGACCCCTCGCCTTCCACGGGGATGAAGGTGGCGTCTTTTTACTGTTTAAAAAGTCCTTGAAGTTACACTAAGCTGGTTATTATCGCATTTTTTATGTTGATTATTACGTCGCCTCACTAGGTGTCTATATAAACAATTTCACATTGACTTCGAATACTTACGACTGGGGCGCCATCTACTTGTCGCCATGAGAATACAACATAACCACAGACATCACGTTTATTTTATTGGGATCTTATAAACCTTAGAAACACACTCGCCCATATGGATCAGAAGACCCAGGTTCAAATCCCACTTACTATCATCGAGTCCCTGACGACTTAACCCTGAGTGTCTCCAGGGGGGGACCGTCCCTGTAACTACTGATTGTGAGACGCGTCTCATAAATGCTGTAAACATGGTTATGCTGAGGGTTTGGTCAGTTTTCTTATTAAAAACATTTTTTGCTAGTTAAGGTTCCCTAAAAGTAAATATATATATATATATATATATATATCAGCATCAGTTCAACTGCCTCTTTGACTTAATATAATGGGTGTAATTGGTTTATTAACACAGGCCTGGTGGAACAGCCATGTTGCTGAATGTGGTTCCCAAATGGTGAAGTGAATTGTCGATTACAATCAGGCAGCTTCATTGCAGCTTTCCGTCTTTAATGCACGCTTGACATCTCCTTCTGTTCTGTAGGATGTCGCACGGTTTTAATGAAACATGAGGAAATGTTGGGGTGTGTCTGAAGCAATTATTTTTATGAAGACACGGGTGTGTCAGCCAAGATCTTGGGTCCATACAACAGCCAGGCAAATGCAACTTTGTCTACAGAATGGGGACATCGCTCTGTATCAGCAATCCAGAAGAAAACGTGCTCACCGGAGCTCCCCAATAAACAGTGATTTCCAGTCCCGGTGTGGCGAGACCTCGAGACATACAGAAGACAATCACATCAAAAATGCAGAATCTACAAAGTTCTGCTCATACACAGGGCATCTTGGTGAAAATTTTGAGGTATGAAAAAACTTTTGGAAGGATTTTTAAGTCTTCAAATACAAATATAAAGTGATTTGCTGTAATGGCACCATTGTGTCCCTGAGCTAAGGCACTTAACCCTGTTATTTGTCCCCCTGGAGACACTCAATCTTGACAAGTGTCCCTCAGGATTAGGGGTTGAAAACAGTAGCTCTAAATGTTCGTGAGCACTGAGGAAACCTTCTTCAGGTGTGGTCTGGTGTTCCAGTAACTGACATACAAGTCCAAGACCACACTGACGTGGACATTCCAACAGCCAGGACGTAGTGAACAGGTGCAGAATAGAATGGAGATCAAGGAAATAGACAGACGTAGTAAAAGACTCATAGAAACTTTTATTGAACAAAACAAAACATATTTACAGGGGAAGTCGAGAGGGGAAAAAAATGACATGGGGGGGTGGGGCACGTTCTGTAATTCTAAGGAGGAGGAATGAATCCATCTCCTCTTTAATGCTCCATCCTTCCATAACTCAAGTCTGTTCAACAGGACACTCACACGCACTCTCTCTCTCTCTCTCTCACACACACACACACACAGTTAAGTCCATTATAAACAGCTATTACACAAAAAAAAAAAAAAAAAACACAACACCCAGATCCCTGGGAGGAGGAACGGCGACGTTACAGTTACTGGTTCAGGTTGAAGGGGGCGTAAGCGAGGAGCTTATAGACAGAACTTGGGGGCGTTAGCAGACTGTTGATGGCGGCGGAGGGCGCGGCTGCGGGAGGAGTCGAGCTACTGCTGCTCATCCTCGGGACAGGAATGCCAGGTGAGACGTTCCTCGTAGAAGGAGATGACCACCTGAGGGCAGCGCGGTTTCGCTTCAGTGCCGGAACCAGATCTGCTTCGTCCGAGTCCTTCCTACAAAACACACGCACACACGTACTCAGCAGCAGTGGTGGACGAAGTACAAGATGTGCACTTGATTTAAAGTAGAGATACACACTTTAAGTATACAGTGGTTATTAACGTCCTAAAAACATCCTATTGAGTCCCTTTTAACAAAACGTCTTTATGAATCTTTAAAGCCACTACAAACAGCAAAAATACTTCAACTACACAATTACAATAGATGCCACTGCAAGTAAAAACCTTGCTCATAATTCACTGTTAATGTGGCGTCATTTTGATTTTCTGCTGGAGCTCCACACAGAGACTGCTTTTGAAAAATAAATCCCGGTCTTGCCAGAGGTTGCAGATTCCAAACCCCGTCCAACAAGCCGAACAAATAAATAAAAAAAGGTCAGAGATTCGGGATGGAGACGCGCAGGTTGCGTGATAAAAACACGTTATTAATCAGTCTGGGGGGTTATAGGATCAGAAACAGTTATGTAAATAAATCACAAGTAAAAAAAGAAAGAAAGTAAAAAGGTCTCTTTGGTAGATACGTTAAAATACTACTTAAGAGTAGTGAATTACAGTTACGTCCTTTCTGAAGTGAAGCGATTGTCGCTTGTGATACACAGCACACACAGTGAAATTTGTCCTCTGCATTTAACCCACCACCCTGTGTGAGCAGTGGGCGGCCATGACAGGCGTCCGGGGAGCAGTGTGTGGGGACGGCGCTTTGCTCAGTGGCACCTTGGCGGATCGGGATTCGAACCAGCAACCTTCTGATTATAGGGCCGCTTCCTTAACCGCGAGGCCACCACAGCCCCTAAAAAGTAATTGTGATTGCACTGCATTTAACCATCCCTTGCGTGGTGAGCAGTCATGACAGTGTGTGGGAACGGTGCTTTTGCTCAGTGGCACCTTGGCGGATCGGGATTCGAACCAGCAACCTTCTGATTACTGGGGCCGCTTCCTTAACCACCAGGCCACCTCTGCCGCTTGTGGATGTATTGATCCTTTGTAGTTTGCTGTAATTGGGTTTGGTTCTCCTACGAGATCGAACATCTCACCACTTCATGAGGAACATGAGCTCCCCACTGCTGTCCGTAGCGCCAATGATCCTCTCGGGTTCCAGGTTCCGTGCAAATCCCCGTGGCTTCTCATTCTACAACAAAGATGGATCAGAAGATGGATCATACTGCCATGCGGTATGAAGTTAACCCCGGTGCAGGAAGGCTGAAGCTGCAGAAATCATCTTACCGCCTCCTTCTTCTTCTTGGCTTTGTTCTCCTCGTCTCTCCGAACTCTCTGTGGAGGGCTTCCTCTTGGTTGGACTCGGGCTTCTCCACCACCCCCTTCTGCGAGTCCAGGAACGCTCTGATGAGCTCTGGGACAGTCCCAGGTTCTCCTCTGGTTCCCAGTGGTTGTCAGCGCTGTGGAGCACAAGACACGCATTAGCACAGTCCCGACCAAGGAGAAAGTCAACCAGACCCCACCGAACGGTCACTCACTCTGTGAAGCCCTTCCACTTGAGGAAAAAACTCCACCTTCCCGTTTGACCCACGCGCTGGTCAATCACCTTCTCCACCACAAAAACTCCTCCGGCTCAGACACCTCCTTCTTGATTTGGTCAGCTGCTTCTTGCCCATGGCTACGAGAAATAAAGACATGGCGCGCTTTAACACCGCGATACGCCACACCGGGGCCCACGCGGACCTTCGGGTGCGTCCCTGCACCAGGTAATCAACGCCGTGATACGAGCGCCGCCTACCGGAGTCAGCCTTTTCCACCGGCTCTAAACGACGCCGAAAGGCCTACATTTCCCAACAGGCCCCGCGACAAAACCAAAATCCACGGCGCACGGGGGTTCGTTCGCTCCGCAACAACCCGAAACCGCGCGGAGGACTCGCACCCGGGGTCAAAGTGTAAGCGTGACGCGGTGTTGGTCAGCTGACTGTAAGACGAGTTCGCAAAAAGAGGAGAGCGGCTGCGGCGACGTTTAAATACCGTCAAATAGCGGACGGAGAGGAGGGCCGCGGCTCGACTAAACCGCGCCGAGGTCCGGATTTAAACCGGATCCGTCCCGGCGCGACTCCGCTCCCGCCAAAAAAAAAAAAAAAAAAAAAAGCACCACCACAACAGCAGCAGCAGACTCCTCGGGGGGACGCGAGGCTGCAGTACGCGGGCCCCGCGGCCCGGTCCCGGCAAAACGCGCGGCTCCCGCGGCCCGGTCCCGGTACTCACCCGTCTTTTCCTTTGTTGCCACCGTGCGCGAGAGAAATGGAGCCGCTCTTCCACGCCGCGTGCAGACAAACCGCCGCTCGGCCACGCCCCGTGCGTGCTGACGTAGGCGAGCTCGCGCGGCGACGTCCTTTACGCGCCGCGCGGGTCTGCGCGTGTTAGGCACGCCGACGAGCCACGCCCCTTACGCACGGCAGCGCAGCGTCGCCGCGCGGAGGTGAGCTTTTATTTTTGTTCTTGAACAATTAAAAGAGCAGGTGAATCGATTTCACAAAAAAAAAGTTATTTTATTTTAATAATATTAATAATCACACACACAGAGTAATTCATAACGTCTTGAAAATACCGTTCACCCCAAAATCTACACACACACACACACACACACAGGTATAAAAGGAGTTCCGTACAGGAGTGTGTGACGCGGTGCGGTGAGGTAGTTTTTATGAAATAAGTAGTCATGAAAACGAAGCGGCGTGGCGTCACCGGCAGGTTCTCCAGCTCCTGCGACATGGGTGACATGGCAACTGCAGACAAGCTTCACGTCGCCATGGACGCCGCAGCAGGTGTCCGGCGACGTTCCTCAGGGCAGCGGAATGCATTTGAATGTTGATTTTTAATCACCATTTCCTGTCCCCAGGACAGAGAGGATCAAACCTCCCCACCAACCCAAAACACACACCTACACACTCTCCATTGTCTCGTGTTTAATATCGCCAAACATCTCTGTTCCAGGCTGCACGGAACAGGAAGAGGCTGAGCCGTTATTCTGCCACACCCCCGTACCCCGCCTTCAACGGTTTCTTCTTCTTCCCTTCTTCCTCTTGTTGTTATTTTTTCCCGCATCACTGCCGCCGCGCCGCCCACCACCACCCGTCCGTCGGCGGTGCAGTGCAGGGCGTGCCTGTTGGGGGTCAGAGGTCGGCCGCGCTCGTCGCGCAGGCCCAGCAGCACTTCATGCGACAGCGCCTGCACCTGGCGCTTGGCGAGCGCGAGTGGCGGCCGACGTGGTTCCTCTCGCGGAGGAGGTGTTCCCGACGCGCCGCCAGACCCTCCACCTCCAACTGCAGTCCGGCGATGGCCTCCAGCTTCCGCTTCCGGCAGTTCTGCGCCGCCAGCTTGTTTTTACCCCGCCTCCTCACGTCTCGCAGCAGCCCCGCCTCCGGCCCTGACAGGCCCCGCCCCTCCAACAGCTCCAGGAAGTGCTCCATGGGCATGTTGACAATCTGTAGGGCTGAGTAGGGCAAACCAAGCGCACGCACGCGCTGCCCATCACGGCTAAGCTCCTCCTCTTCCTCCTCCTCACTCTCTACTTCCTGTTTGATGCTGGCCGGGAGGGGGCTGGGCACAGTAGGCGTGGTCATGATAAACCCTCTCTGCATAAGCCACACCTTTTGGGGGAAGAGACTCCACCTCGCTACTGTAGCCAGTGGCTCCACCCTCATACTCCAACAGCGAACCGGACGATGATGAGATGCAGGGAGAGGCGGAGCTCCTGGAGCTTTCAACCGATAAACCAGAGTCTGAGTCAGGATCGTCCAATAGCAGCGCAGAGCCTGCTGCCAACCCCACCTCTCCCAGGAGCTCACAGCCAATCACGTCCAGCCCTTCCAATCCCAGCAGACCAATCTGCTCAAACACGGCTTCGTCCAGATACCCGCCCCCTCCTGCAGGAGCGCCGCCGTTCCCAGAGGCGTTGTTCACCAGAGGGAAAGGGGGCGGGGGCAACTCTCCACCATCCCCAGAGGGCGCGTCAGGGAGGGAGGAGTTACTGGACTCCAGACGTAACAGCGAAGGACCTGGCTGTCCTGAGGACCACCTGGCCCTGGTACCATGGCCTCCTGTAAACTGACATTGTGGCTGATGGCAGCGGATAATCCGGCCACGCCCAGGTCCGCCAGCCGCTCAAGATCCTGTACGATCACACAACACACACACACACACAGCCAGAATGAACATTCTGTGCACACTACACATGAGATGTTGGGAGATGATAAATAAAATCGTGATAAGACTAAATAAATCGTGATTTTAATGGATGGAGATTAATGTGTGTGACGAGGACTCACATCGAACTCAGGCAGGGAGAGGAAGTCCTGCCAGCGCTGCTGGAGATCTGTCCCCACTGCTGAACAAACTCTGAAACCACACAGACACACAGGTCAGATCCAGGAGTAAGTGTGAGATTGGTTGTGTAGTGTGTGTGTGTGTTGTGTGTACCTCATGTCCCACTGCAGACGTGTGCGTTTCCTGGTGGAGCGGAGCGGCGCTGATCTCCTCCTCGTCTTCCTCCTGTTTCACTACGCTGAGATCCTCATATTCCGAAACACACAAACACACACAAACACTCAGCAGTCTTCCTGAATTCTGGCCACACCTTCATCGACCATGAGTTAAAACCAGGCAGGGTCAGGACTGTCCAACCATCACACACACACCTCCAAGGTCAAGTGCAAACAGTCTTCGTGTGTGTGTGTGTGTGTGAGAGCGATGCAGACCCCCCCCACCCGTGGTGGTGTGTGCGTGGTGTTATGATGATGAAGGCCAAATCTGGTCCGTGAACACAGACGTCCTGTCTGGACCTGGGGTGTGGTGGAGCTCAGCGTTGTGGTACTGGACCATGATGATGAGGAGGAACCTCGATAGTTACCTCGTCGCTCGCCGCTGTCACGTGGCCGCCTGCTTCTACCGGCGCGTCCTGCGGGGGCTCGCGGGCCTCGTCGCCGCGGACCAGTGTGCACGAGCCACGCGTCGAGGCGCGTGGGGAAGCGGCGGCGGGCGGGCGCGGCGAGCGCGCGCACGTCGCGCAGCGCCAGCTGCCGGTGCAGCTCGGGGCACTTGGCGTGCGGGCCCGGGACGGGCGGCGGCCCCAGCAGGCTGAGCAGGATGGCGGCCCTGGATCAGACCCTCCGTCAGATACTTCTTCACCTGCTGCATTGCGCCCGGGCCGGCGAGCCACGCGGTAACAAAGAGGAGGCGCGAACAAAAGCGCGTCACGCGGTGGGCGACTCCGGCCAGAGCGTCCCGCGCCACCCGCCGCTCAGTGCGCCGCGCGACACGGCGACATCGCGACCGACGCTTGTTTTCGCGTTGAGGTGACTCGAGGAAAGATGAGAAAGAGCCGAACCGGACGCCAGCAACCCAGCGCGCATAATCCGCCGCGTTCCCGCCCCGCCCCACAGCCCCCATCGCAGCCGCTGATTGGCTAAGGGGAAGATGGACCGATGGACCGGCCAGTCAGAAGTGTCGGTAGCCGGCATTCAGCGATTCTCCACTTGTTTTCGGTCTCTTTTCTTAAAGACGAGTTTCGGTTCTAAGAGTCATGTGTTAAATACGCGAACGACGAACCGGTTTATAATGACACAACCGTCCTGTCATTCATTATTGATGTCATATATGACACGGACTGGAAACTGACGTCACTTCCGGATCGTCGTGGCCCACTGAGTGCAGATGGCAGTGGGGAGCACGTGCTTTTTTTCTTTTCTTTTCTTTTTTTTTTTTAACTTTACAACTTAACGATATATCCAAAAGCCCTCTAATAAAGACAATTTATATGAACACGATATTTCACACACAAAAAACATATTTAGATTGAGACATGATTATTTAAATATAACGTTACTAGATGATTGTGTTTGCCAGATCTATAGTATCCATTCTCTGTTGAACATTTGAGGCTCTGATGTCTCATTAAGAGTTCGATGGTTTATAATTCCACTATACTCTGTATCTGAACCTGTAATCTCCATGACCTTAGGTTAAAGTACAAGAAATAGAGGCCAAAGTTTAACCTGCAGTTATGCTTGGAAAATACATTTAAAAATATTTGCTCTCAAACATAATGCGCACAAAATAAAAAATAAGTTATAAATTATGGAGGTTGTGAGCATATATTTAATGACACCACCTATGAACCAGAATCAGGTCAAATCCCACTAACTACCATTGTGTCCCTGAGCAATGACACTTAACCCCGAGGTGTCTCCAGGGGGGGGACTGTCCCTGTAACTACTGATCGTAACTCGCTCTGGATAAGAGCATCTGGTAAATGCTGTAAATGTAAATGACTATAAGGACAAAATCCTTAAAACAAGAGAAAACTCCTGATGATGGAGTTGACATATCGCCAATGTGTCTTTAAATAATTACTTATAAGCGCTGTAATGAGCATGATTTGTGGAGATTTATGGTGTGAGAAATGCTTGTTAATTTAAGCCTCAGTTAAAAGTAAAAGTGCTAATTGTAAACAGATAATTCAATTACTAAATAAATATGAGAGTTATGTCACCGTCATTACAGGAACTGAAGTGGCACAAAAAAAGTCTCCAAATTTCTTCTACCACAATTTTACCCTCTGTCCGATGTACAATCAACATTTAAAAAAAAACCATAATGTACGACGATGAACCATTTCATTCTATGTAATTATGACCATAGTATAACCACGTCATTATACTTCATTGTAGTTATTTTAATAGCACGACCAGGTACAGATCTCTGCGCTCGTCTTACAGCCAAACAACGCACGACGCAACACGTGGTGACGCACTACGTAAACAGTGAAGAGGGGCGTGGCCGAGTTGCATTTACAGTTATATATATAGGGGTCGGATGTGAAGATCGCTAGTGGAAAATGTTAAATATGTTGAAATCAAGATGACAAACTGACAAGCATCAGTTTGGAACCTTGCAGCCCCAGAGAGACCGATTGCAGCTCTTGTGTGTGATGCCATATATTTCATTTTGGCCTCATAGTTCTGAGTTTAATTTTCCCCAAAACCAGGATCAGCCCACCTGCTGCACGTTAGGCAGCTGAATATTGAATTCTGGGTAGAATTGTGAGCTGTGAGTTTCTATTCACATCACAGCCTGTATATTGTGCAGCTCATTAGTGGCGTTCCTGGCATGGTCCTGGCATGTTCCCGAGTGTGTGTGTGCTGCACCTGCAGGGGCTCATTTATATTAACCCCAGTCTGTTTATGCCTTTCACTGAACATCAGATTTTATTTAATAATAATAGACGACACACATCAAATAACCAGGACATTAAAATCACTTTTGTGTCCTATTAATGTGTTCATAGAACAGGGGACAGAGTGGTGTTGACATGAATGATCTCTTGATGCTTCAGTAGAATATTGGTGGTTATTTGGCTGGTAAATAATGCTGTGTTCTGATTATCAGAAGAACGCAGTGTCATTATTAAATGTCTGACCTGATTAGAATGCCGCGGTGAGAATGAGAAGAATTTCCGTCCTGTTCATTACCGCCGTCCACAGACAGTTGCAGGAAGCAGCGTGTGTGGAAAACATCAGGAGTAGATGCGAAACAAAGGGCTCAGAACCAAGGTCATGCTCCAGTTTTCTGGGATCAAAGCTACTGTTCTTGAAATAAAAAATTTTGGTCATCAAGTAACCAACATCAAACCAGCGTACAACTTCAGATCAGTTGGAACCCGAATGACTGCAGCATAAATAAACAGCTACATAAGACTTTATCACATTCAGTTGCGGAGCTTCAGGTGCTGCTTATTTATTTATTATTGTTGCGTGTAGTAGGAATATTACTTGTATGAATATGGACTGGTGTGCTTTTTGATATTAATAACTGGGTTGTGTTTGGTTATTGGTATAATTTTGGTGTCTAAACCTGAGATGAGAACCACACATTCATGCATTTGTCTCGATTTTCCATCCTGTGTTCCCATGGCACTGAAAAGAAGCTAATTAGCAAAACAGTCTTGACTGCATGTGTGTGTTATGCACGTTACTCACTCTCATTTGTAGGGTGTGTGTGTTTGTGTGTATATATAGCAGGTGGTCATCTGGATGTGTCGCTGTTTCTGACTCTAACATCAAGATGCCCGTTGCTCTCTGCCTCTCCCTCCTGCTCTCCGCTTTGATTCTGTCCATCCAGGGGGTTTCGGTTCTCCCAGAGCTCCTTGCCCCGGACAACAGCCTGCACTGGCCCAAGATCAAGGTAAGTGGCCTGTGACCTCTCACCTGTTCATAATTGGGTTTGAAATACTCTATCAATCAATCAAAAGATTGACTTCAAAAGAAGTCAAAAGAGTATAGTAACACCCATCAAACCATCAACCAATTCTCTAATCCACCTGTCAAACCATCAACCAATTCACTAATCCACCCGTCAAACCATCAAACCAACCAATTCGCTAATCCACCCATCAAACCTGCAACCAATTCACTAATCCACCCATCAAACCATCAACCAATTAACTGATCCACTCGTCAAACCATCAAACCAACCAATTGACTAATCCACCCATCAAACCATCAACCAATTTGCTAATCCACCCATCAACCAGCCACCAATTCTCTAATCCACCTGTCAAACCATCAACCAATTCACTAATCCACCTGTCAAACCATCAGCGAATTCACTACTCCGCCCCATCAAACAATAAACCAATTAATTAATCCACCCATCAAACCAGCAACCAATTCGCTAACCCACCCATCAAAACCATCAACCAATTCGCTAATCTATTTATCAAACCACCAACCAACTCACTAATTCACCCATCAAACTCTTCACCAATTCACTAATCCACCCATCAAACCATCGACCAACTCACTAATCCACCTGGTCAAACCTTCAACCAATTCATTAATCCACCCGGTTTATGAACCAGGAACGTCTTTGTGTTTCGTCATGTTAACTTTCTGTTCCTGACATTTTCAGCGATTTCAGGAGACCCCCCCGCAGCCTGGAGGTTCTCGACTCCCGCTGCCCGTCATTCAGTTCAGCAGCCGCCTGTCGGCTCCTTCCCTGCTGTGAAGCTGTACCCCCGCAGCGGGGGAAGCCGTCCCACATGCACGCCAACCTGCCACTCCGGTTCGGCCGCTCGGACCAGTGGGAGCGCGGGCCCCGAACCAAGTCCTCCCTCAACCTGCCGCAGCGCTTCGGCCGCTCCTACATCTGCAGCGACTGTCCCCGCGCCGGGACCCGCCCGCCGTCCGCCACCCTGCCACAGAGGTTCGGCCGGAGAGGGCGCGCCGAGCGCGGCGGAGATGATCCGAGATCTTCTCACCAAGCTGGTGGCGGAGAGCGAGTGAGTGGCTCACACCTTCTCGCCCCACGAGTGACGCGGTGTCTCAGGAAATGTTAAATGACCTGTGTGTGTGGTGGTGTGTGGTGTGTGTGGGTTTGTCAGGATGCACCCTGGAGAGCTGCTTGAAGGTGCGGTGTCAGAGGAGGACAGCGCCATTACGGATCTACTGTAGAAGATGAACTCTGATGTTCTGCCCTGTTCTGTAGTCTTTATGATTATCGATGTGAACTGAAATAAATTGTCTTTTAACAGAAACAAATTGTTCTGTGTAAAGTATGAATGGAATAATGTTATTTTACTATGGATTTTTAGTTTTATTAGTGCCGTCGGTCCTGTGGATAATTTAATCCACAGAACATCATCAGAAACCTCATTGCCAAGACCTCCAGGGTGTGTGTGTCAGAGAGAGAGAGTTTATAGAGTTCCATCCCTTCAATACTTTCCAGTATGAATCACCCAAACCCTCCAAACACACACACAGCAGACACTCCGAGTGTTGGGTTTTGGTTGAACGGCCTTTATTGCGCTTTATTCCTCATACATATGGACCATACATATGGATTATGGGGCAGTGGTGGCCTAGCTGTTAAGGAAGCGGCCCCGTAGCCAGAAGGTTGCCGGTTCGAATCCCAATTCGCCAAGGAGCTACTGAGGTCCCCTTGATGAAGGTCCCGTGAAGGGCGCCTGTCATGGTGCCCACTGCTCACTCAGGGTGATGGTTAAATACAGAGGACACATTTCGTTGTGTCACCGTTTGCTGTGCTGCAGTGTTTCACAATGACAATCACTTCACTTTCACTTTCATGAGAATCAATGTTTTAGTGAAGACGTTAGAACGTTCGTCCTCCTCCATGTGAAGTGCTGGAGTGTTCAGAAATATGGCAACAAGTCATCGTGACCTGCTGTCACCGTGTTCTGTGCGTGTGTCCGGTTTAATTGACCCTGCGCTGCTCAAACCCACTGCCGTAGTAGATCCACGACTTCCCGCGTGAGACGCGGATGTTCGTGTCGTTCTAGGACACAGAATGAAACCGCGAATCACATTAACCAATCAGCGGTCATAAGGTTCTCATTTCTGCGCAACGGGGGCCACGCCCCTCCACAGCGCACACGCCCCTTAGCGGAAGAACTCTCATGATTATTCATCAGTGCCGCTCAGGTGGGCGTGTCCCCCGCCCACTGGTCCTGAACAACTGAAGCTCACAACAGACCCCGTCTCTGGAGTTGGGGCTCCGAGTGACGTCACGCTCTTCTATAACGCAGATTTGGCGCTTTGTGCGGTTGGACGGCGACAGGATAACAATCAGGTAACGCGGCCACGCTTTTCATCTTTCAGCAGACTTTTTACCTCATGAATATTCATCAGCGCCGCTCAGGTGGGCGGTGTCCCTGTCGCTCAGTCTCTGGAGTTGGGGCTCCGAGTGACGTCACGCTCTTCTATAACGCAGATTTGGCGCCTGTGCGGTGGACGCGAGACTCCGACAGCGACAAGATAACAGTCAGGTAACGCTTTTTCATCTTTCAGCAGACTTTCTACCTCACGAAATGCATTCTTCTCGGGCGTGTGAAGAGCCCCTGAAGTGCGCAGCTTGTTTAACAAGGTCTGAGATCCTGAGCAGAACCTACTGGAGCACCAGAGTTCTGCTGGAACTGGACGTGATAAATGTAGAGTAAAATCATTTATGACATGGTGCTGAATGTTCTGAATGACAACTGAGAATATAAATTGTGTGTTTGGTATTTCATGCCTTTGGAATTTACTCTGATTGGGAAATGACTTCTCAATGCTGAGTGTGATGAAAGTCCCACTCTTCATCTCCCCATGTGACAAGAGGTCTGTCCCACATCATTGGCACTGAGAATCTGATCAAATGTTGCTTTTTTGTTGATAATAGACAGAGTTATGAAGAATATTTCATGATCATCATGTCATAGATAATATCATACCCAACCCTCATCTCCTGATGAAGATAGGTTCTAGGAGTGATCTTCTGCAAAGCAAGATCCTTCAGATGCAGTATGCAGAGCAAAAAGTAAAAAAACAAGATGGTTATGAAGCACTTAATCAGAAACAGACCCACAAGTCTAACACAAGGAATTATAATCTAGCACTCGGGATTATGAGTCCATCAACTGGAATTATAAATATTGCAACTGGAATTCTGAATATTGCAACTGGAATTCTGAATCTACCACCAAGAATTCACCAGTCTAGCAAAACGGAATTATGGAGTCCTAGCACCAAGAATTCTGAATTGTCCACCAGTAATTCATAATCAAGCACCAGGACTTCTGAATATAAATCTCCCTCCAGGAATTCTGAGTTCTAGCACCAGTAATTCTGAACATTCCACCAGTAAATCTGAATCTGCAGTCGAGCAACTGGAATTCTGAATCCACAATCATGGAATTCTGAATATCACAACTGGAATTTTTAATCTAGCACCAGGATTTCTGAGTCTAGTACCAGCGTTTCTGAATCTAGCATCCGTAATTCTGAAGGGTGGTAGTAGCCTAGTGGGTAACACACTTGCCTATGAACCAGAAGACCCGGGTTCGAATCCCCCTTACTACCATTGTGTCCCTGAGCAAGACACTTAACCCTAAATTGCTCCAGGGAGACTGTCCCTGTAATTACTGGTTGTAAAGTCGCTCTGGATAAGGGCGTCTGATAAATGCTGTAAATGTAAATGTAATGTAAATGAATATAGGCTAGCAACTGGAATTCCGAACCTACCACAAGGGATTCTGAGTCTAGCACCAGAAAGTCCACATTTTCCATCAGTAATTCTGAATCAGCACTAGGAATTCTGAGTCTAATACCAGGAATCCTTTATCTACCACCACAGAGCTTCACTATGTCTGTGTGTATGTGTGTGTGTCAGATTTCTGTGAAAGTGCTTTTCTGTGACCTGATCTGGGTACAGTAGTGATGACACATCAGATAAAAGCAGAAATGAATCTGATGCCCTGACAAGAGAGAGAACCTCCTCACAGTGCGTTAATATTCTGTGTTCCCCATGGTAACTGAGTTCATGAGTGAGTGGGGCACCTCAGTCCCCGCCCTGCGCCCAGTGTCCCCAGATGGGCTCCGACAGGTGTGACCCTGAGTAGGTGTTTTAGCACAGCGAATGAGTATCCTCTAAACCTCCCAGCCAAGTTCACTGGATACAGGATATTCTTTTATTCCGTTTAAAATGGAAAGGATAAGACTTTCACTTAGGGGTTCCCTTAAGACAAAAAGTTGGGGTCCTTTTCTCAATCTGGTAAGAGTAAGAATTTCCCTTCTGTTCCTGGGTGATACATTTCATGTCTGGGTGGAGCTTTGCAGTGGTGATTTTCTTTTTTTATTTTTTATTTATTGTTTATTGATAGGTTGTTTATTGATGGGTTATTGTATTTGTTTATTGATAGGTTATTTTTTTCTAAAAACTATGAATGAACACATGTGGAGTTCTGTACTTAACAAAAAGTGGAGACCTGGCCTCCACAGTCACCAGACCTGATCCAATCCAGAAGGTTTGGGGTGAGCTGGACCCCAACAAGTGCTAAACACCTCTGGGAACTCCTTCAAGACTGTTGGAGAAGCATTTCAGGTGACGACCCTCTTGAAGCTCATCGAGAGAATGCCAAGAGTGTGTAAAGCAGTAATCAGAGCAAAGAAACTAGAATATAAAACATGTTTTCACTTATTTCACCTTTTTTGTTAAGTACATAACTCCACATGTGTTCATTCATAGTTTTGATGCCTTCAGTGAGAATCTACCAACGTAAATAGTCATGAAAATAAAGAAAACACGTTGAATGAGAAGGTGCGTCCAAACTTTTGGCCTGTACTGTATATGTATGGATGTATATTTTTTTTTTCCTTTTGTTTGTTTCTTTTTATTGGGGTCTAGGTTTGGGGATTGTTTGAGCTGTTTCTTTTGTAACTATTTGAGAACGTGGTTATTGCTCATGTTCTAATTCCAATAAACAAAGTAAAAAAAAATTACAGCGAATGAGTAAGTGACTGTTTTGCACCCGGTGTTATTGGGGCAGAGGGAACAAAGCAAGTTCTTTAGGAACCTATGAGCAGGACGTCTCTTCATTGGAAAATTGTTGCTTGGTCTTAGGAGATGTTAGGGAAGGCCACCGGTCACCTGGTCCGGCAGATTGACCCGGATGGTTCTCTGATCGGAGTGTCCCGGCTGGCGGACTCGGATAGGCTGCAACCCGCTGGGTGTGGTTCTAAAGCGACCCGGACGATGGCCGTGGAGCCGAGCCAAGTACAGGCCCACCGACTTCACCCTCACACACATCACAACCGGCAGGAAGTCACCAAAGATAGGTATACACAAACACACAATTCAATTCTGCCTCTGTGTTGTATGAAGGTTTTTGTGTTTGTGTGGGTTACTGACGAGTATTTGTGTGTGTCTGATTGTGCAGAACTGACTACAACAGACTTCATGAATTATAAGGGTACATACACAGAGAAAATGGGTGGGGCTCTACACGCTGAAATGGGAGGAGCCAGGATGCAGGCAGAGGGGCGGGGCTCCTCTCAGCTCCAGTCGTCTTTTGGAAAACTGCGCAAGGAGGTGGTGAACGTGCGAATGCTGCTGGACAGCTCTGAAGACCGGTCAGTAAAACACACACACACACACACACACTGCAGCACACTGTGTGTGTGTGTGTGTGTGTTTAGGTGTGTAACTTTGACCTCTGTTGTTCTGTAGGCTGGTGGATTTGCACCACCCCTTGGTTCAGCAGACAGGTTCTCAGTTGGGTTCTGTTTCTGGCCGTCCTGAAACAGAGGATCATCACCTCCTCTCCCTGCTCCATAATGTTCTCCGGCCTGCAGCGTGGAACCTGCTCCGCTGTTCTCAGAGCCCTGGGCAGCAGGAGCATACAGGTACAGAACGTTCAACTCATGAACAATTTCCACATTCTAACCCTAATAAACATACAAAAACCAACACATACATTCTAACACGCAAACACTAACATGCAAACACACTTACATTAACACACACAACACCAATACAGGGAGTGCAGAATTATTAGGCAAGTTGTATTTTTGAGGAATAATTTTATTATTGAACAACAACCATGTTCTCAATGAACCCAAAAAACTCATATCAAAGCTGAATGTTTTTGGAAGTAGTTTTTATCTATTTTAGGGGGATATCTGTGTGTGCAGGTGACTATTACTGTGCATAATTATTAGGCAAATGAACAAAAAACAAATATATACCCATTTCAATTACACTCAAGGACACTCAACATTTACATTTACATTTACAGCATTTATCAGACGCCCTTTTCCAGAGCAACTTAAAATCAGTATTTAAAGGGACAGCCCCCCTGTAGCAACTCAAGGTTAGGTGTCTTGCTCAGAGACACAATGGTAGTAAGTGGGATTCGAACCCGGGTCTTCTGGTTCATAGGCGAGCGTGTTACCCACTAGGTTACTACCAGCCTGCCATCCATGGATTCTGTCAGTGTTTTGATCTGTTCACCATCAACATTGCGTGCAGCAGCAACCACAGCCTCCCAGACACTGTTCAGAGAGGTGTACTGTTTTCCCTCCTTGTAAATCTCACATTTGATGATGGACCACAGGTTCTCAATGGGGTTCAGATCAGGTAAACAAGGAGGCCATGTCATTAGTTTTTCTTCTTTTATACCCTTTCTTGCCAGCCACGCTGTGGAGTACTTGGACGCGTGTGATGGAGCATTGTCCTGCATGAAAATCATGTTTTTCTTGAAGGATGCAGACTTCTTCCTGTAGGACTGGGAGTTGAGCTTGACTCCATCCTCAACCCAAAAAGGCCCCACAAGCTCATCTTTGATGATACCAGCCCAAACCAATACTCCACCTCCACCTTGCCGTCTGAGTCGGACTGGAGCTCTCTGCCCTTTACCAATCCAGCCACGGGCCCATCCATCTGGCCCATCAAGACTCACTCTCATTTCATCAGTCCATAAAACCTTAGAAAAATCAGTCTTGAGATATTTCTTGGCCCAGTCTTGACGTTTCAGCTTGTGTGTCTCGTTCAGTGGTGGTCGTTTTTCAGCCTTTCTTACCTTGGCCATGTCTCTGAGTATTGCACACCTTGTGCTTTTGGGCACTCCAGTGATGTTGCAGCTCTGAAATATGGCCAAACTGGTGGCAAGTGGCATCTTGGCAGCTGCACGCTTGACTTTTCTCAGTTCATGGGCAGTTATTTTGTGCCTTGGTTTTTCCACACGCTTCTTGCGACCCTGTTGACTATTTTGAATGGAACGCTTGATTGTTCGATGATCACGCTTCAGAAGCTTTGCAATTTTAAGAGTGCTGCATCCCTCTGCAAGATATCTCACTATTTTTGACTTTTCTGATCCTGTCAAGTCCTTCTTTTGACCCATTTTGCCAAAGGAAAGGAAGTGCCTAATAATTATGCACACCTGATATAGGGTGTTGATGTCATTAGACCACACCCCTTCTCATTACAGAGATGCACATCACCTAATATGCTTAATTGGTTGTAGGCTTTCGAGCCTATACAGCTTGAGTAAGACAACATGCATGAAAGAGGATGATGTGGACAAAATACTCATTTGCCTAATAATTCTGCACTCCCTGTACACAAACGCTAACACACAAATACTAACACACAAACACTAACATGCAAACACACAAACAGCAATACACAAACGCTAACACCACCAACACTAACATGCAAACACACTAACATTAACACACAAACACTAACATGCAGACACACTTACATTAACACCCACAAACACCAATACACTAACAGTAACACACAAATACTAACACACAAACACTAACATGCAAACACCCTAACATGAACACACAAACACCAATACACAACGCTAACATACAAATACTAACCACGCAAAACACACTAACATTAACACACAAACACTAACATGCAACACACAAACGCTAACACACCGATACTAACACACAAACAGTAATATGCAAACACACTAACATTAACACACACAAACACTAACACAAACACACACAATACTAACACGCACAACTAACATGCAAACACAAACTCTACCATACAATGCTAACACACACAACATTCTAACACGCAAAAACGAACACATAAACTCACTAACATTAACACACACAAACACATAGAGAGTTACATAGACACTCCTCAAAATTCTGCTGTTTTACTGTTCTGTAATGTTTGTGGATTTGTTTTAACAACCTGGTGTGTTTTGTTTGTGTGTGTTCTCAGGTCAGTGTGAGTGAGAGCACATCGGTACAGCTGGACAGTGACGTTTCCATGGAGATCCCTCCCAACACTGTTCTGGCCTACAGTGTCATTGACCTCCTCATCAAAGAAAATGGCAACTATGGTGAGTGTGTGTTGTTGGTGTGACATATTTATTTGTGTCTCTGCACATATTTATTTTGTGTGTGTGCAGAGTTTTGCCTTCAGCCTGAAGTTCAGGGTGGATTTGCATCTGGGAGAACCTCCCGCCGCTCTTGGGTGGATGAGGTGGACCATGGGGATGGTGCAAGGGTGGAGCCAGACCAGGAGATACATGGGGCAGGAATTCCACTCGTGAACATACAGCAGCGTACGAGTAACTTTACGTTTATTAGGGAATGGATGTGTGTATTTTTGTTCATTCATCATGTGTTTGTGTGTGTGTAGAGTTAATGCAGGTTAAGATAGACTTGCAGCACCTGTGTTGTCTTGTGGACTCAACCCGGTCAGATCTGCTCCACCTGCTGACTTCCCTCCTGCCTGACCATGTCCTCTCTCTGGACTGCGGCTGGAGGAAAAGGTGAGTGACAGCTCTGGACCAATCACATCCCCCCGTTATTATTAAGCAGGAAGTAGAACTGTGACATCCTTTCTCTCCTAGTTGGATGATTTATGTTCAGGTGACCCAACCTGCCTACAGTCTGCATCAACCAGCAGCTCCCAGAATGGCTCAACCAATGAGGGATCCTCGAGTCCGAATGCCCCCTCAATCAGGGCCATGCATCTGCTTGTAAGCGCCCTAGAGGGTATGTAGCAATCACATGACCAGATCCTTACTGACCAATCAGCATCTTTGTAGTACAGGAGCAAATAAGTGTTTTATTTTATTCCATCCTGTTTCTCAGTGGGAAGAATTCACAGTGTGTGTGTGTGTGTGTGTTTGTGTGTTCAGAGCTCCCTCCCAACTGTTTAGATCAGTTGGTCTCATGCTGTTCCGACGGGCTTCTGTCCTCCATCAATCAGCTGGTAATTTACACTCATAACGTACTCACACACAAACACACACACACTCAATGACTCGTGTGTGTTTCCAGGTAGCCGCTCTGCTGGGATCTCAGATCCTCCATGTCGATGAGCTGCCACCACATCTGCAGAGTGCGGAGTTTTTGCTCCGGGCGGAGCAGCTGCTGGACTCGGCGGGCGTGGCGCTGAAGCGAGAGATGGGCGGCGTGTGGGCGGAGTCTCAGGACACCCCGGGACCTGCGCCCTCTGCTGCTGTGTGTTGCTGTCCATGGGTTGAACTGCCTGAGCAGCACGGGGACATTCCCTGTGCCATTGTAACCACTCAGGGTAGCAGAACAACTCAACAAATGATGATGATGGACGATGGTGACGATGCCAATGTTCCAGAAGTTCAGCAGATGCTTGCAGAACTGTTCCATGTTGAGAATTTTGCATTCTGATGTTCTTTATTCCTCATCTGTGTGTGATGTGATGATATTTCAGAACTTTTGTCATGTATTGTAAGACCGTACCAGTATTTCATATCAGTAATATCTTATAAAACCTGTAATAAGACCTGGTATCTTCTCTATCATCATATTAAGGATTTCATTTTTAATCCAACACACAAGAAAACTGGCACTGATGCTTCTGTGATGAGATGAATGGCATCATCATTTATTGTTTTTTGGGGGTCCTTTTCACCACATTAGATAAGAACTGAAAACATTTAAACTGAAAACAAATGTGAAAAGCAGGCAGCAGGAAGTGATGAGCGGACAGAACACAAAGAATAGACAACAATGTTGACATTAAAAACTACGACACAAAGGATCATGGGAAGAAAAGGCTGTACTATACTGTACTGTACTAAACTAACGGTCCCATAAAGAAAGCAGAACAGCTGAATCGGGTTTAGAGGGACTTTTACAGGTTCTGATTTACTCAGCTGGTAATGCTGATTATTTCCCCATAAAGAATCTCTATTAATGATAATATCTAGTGGAGTGGAGATCTCCTGTATTAAAAACATGATAGCGATGATGAGCTCTGTGCAGGATACTCAGTTGTTCTTGATTGAAATAACACTGTTTGGAACATTCATATTTTAAACACACACACAGACACACACCATCTCCAGTTTGGCCGTACTGATGTGACTAGAAATGTTTGATACAAAATTTCCCGTAATAAAATAAATTAAGATCCGGCTTGAGTAGAAAGTCCCGGGGTTTGGGGGTTTGGCATCCCGTGGGTGTGGCCAGGAACTGAGAGGGGCTGCTTACACACAGGTTCAGAAGACCCAGTTGACGGGGACCCACTGTGGCTGGGAGCCGAGCTGCTGGACGGCGTCCTGCAGCGCCTCGAACGCGGCGTCCAGGTTGTTGTTGACGATGGCCAGATCGAAGTAGTGCCTGTAGGTTCTCTGAATGCGGGCGCTCTCGTCCACCGTCTTCTTCAGATCCACGTCCTGATGGGGAAACCCGCGTCACAGACTCAGCGCAGACACACACACACACACACTCACACAGTCGGACGGATTCGGGACTCACTGTCAGCTGTTTCCTGCTGAGTCCAGCGTCCAGTGCAGCCTGATGCATCGACTTCAGCGTCTCAAAGTCAGGGGCCGCGATGAAGACAACGAACGGCATGAACTCGCCCGTCCTCACCAGCTTCAGGGCCTGGAGACAGACAGAGAGAGACGTCATGATCAGGACTTGTGAAGACAGCGTCCGAATTCATAACTTGGCTCTGACTGGTCGAGATCTGACTCAGCACTTTATTTCTCGGTTCTGCGCTTGGTGTCTCTCCGGTTCCTCACCTGTGGGTTGACATCCAGAATACAGGTGCGTCCAGTCTTAGCCACCTCATGAATGGACTCCATCTTGGTTCCGTACAGGTTGCCGTCGTACTCACCGTGCTCCAGGTAGCGCCCCGCCCGAATGTCCATCTCCATCTCCATCCGACTCACAAACCGATACGAGTGTCCATCCCTGTCGTCGTCACGTGGCCGCCGAGATGTGACTGACATCAGGAGAGAGTGAGTGTAAGGGTGGCTCTCTGTGTGTGTGTGTGTGTGTGTGTGTGTGTGTTCATGCTTACAGGGAACTGTTGTTCCGAATTGCGCCGGGTGCTGCAAAACCAGACGGTTTTTCAGGCTCCGTCTGCCCACCCCCTGAGCGCCAATCAGAACCATGGTCTTCCTTTGGAACGGTGGCATCCTGGCCACCTCCTCGTAAATCTGAAGCTCATGCCTGTCGAACTCTGCAACCAACAATGGAGGCTCCGGTCAGCTAATCAGAAAGGCCGGCAGAAAACCTGAACCCTGGACCGATCCGAAAGCGGACTCACCTGCGTTCCTGGCCGTCAGGTACATCATCTTCTTCTTCTTTTTCCCTGATACTGTCCCACACAGCACTGCTGAGGAGGACAGGAGAACGTTTCAGCTCCAGAGGCCTTCAGATGGAACGTCTTACAGTGGTCCTAAAAAGGACTCTGCGTGTGGGTGTTTGTTTACCTGACCCATCCCAGTCTTTTGGGACAAACGCTTTCCTCTTTTCTTCTAGAAACTGACTGGGGATCAGACCTGTAGCCCCGCCCACAACATGGCAAGCCTGGCAGGAGAGAAACACGAAGGTGCATTTAAAACAACATGAACAGGATCCACCAATGACATCGCAAGGCTCACCTGCCACCAGTTCAGATCCTCCCTGTTCACAATCTGAAGGACGTCCCCCCGGGAGAATGCTAGCCCCGCCTCCTTACACGGGATTAAATTGTCATTGGCTGGATTGTAGTCAAAGTGTGGCTTTACATACACCTGGAAGAGGGACAACAGATACACACTAACACCATGTGTCTGGGCAGTGTGTGTGTGTGTGTGTGTGTGTGTGTGTGAGTGTGAGTGTGTGTGTACCTGTGGAGGTGAGGGTGTGTCTCTGTAACTGGGCAGGATCTTCAGGGTGATCGCTCCACTGATCTCCTTCAGAAGATCCTGTAACTCGGTCGGATTGTTCCCCACGTCCCGCCCATTCACTTCCTTTATGATGTCACCTACATGCAGGAGACCCTGCCTGTCAATCATGCCGCCGTGGAGAATCCGTGCGATGATCAGATCGTCCTTCTCCACACGGAATGTCACGCCCTGAACAGGAACACACACAGTCTGTTTGATTAAACAGTGGTGACCACTAGAGGGAGCAGTCAGATCATTTTTATATTTCCAAAATAAGGGAATTTTACAATTAATGCAGTAATGAACACACACACACACACACACACACACCAGTGGTTCTCCAGCCTTCTTGCGAATGCCGATCATCCTCACAGCATCCGCCTGCATGAGAGCGCTGTTCACCAGTGCCTCATTGGTAGCTTCTGGTGGAGGCGGGGCTTCGTAGCACTTCGTAGCCACCATATCATGAGCTTCCAGGAGTGACTGAGGGGGAGGACGCAATGTTATTACAGGCTGTAATGACCCCGCTCCTACCAGCAGCACCACCTGGTTTATTATTCATGATGATGATGAAGATGATGATGAAATTCACACCTGGAAGTGTGGCTCCTGCAGGATCCTGGACAATTCCGCTGCACTGTCATCGCGGTTGCTCAGGCCAGTGATGTCACCTAGGATCTCAGTAACGAGTTCCACGTTGTTCTCCTGCACCGCCTCCAGCTTCACGTCCTCTAGACGCTCATGAGCCTGCAAGAACGCACACATTCACACACACTTCACTTTACGTGCACATTCTCACTTTGTGTGTGTGTGTGTGTGTGTGTGTGTAAGTGTGTGTCACCTTCGCCAGTGAGCGCACAATGGGACTCTCCATAATTCCTCGAAGGAAGATCAGGTCAAGGTCTTGGCTTCCAGCGGACGAGGGGAACTCCCCCAAATTATCCAACACCTGCTGCATCGCTGCAGACACACACGTACACACACCCCACACACACACATACACCATTAACACTGATTTATGGTTTCTAGAAAGACTCCTGAACTCACCTGAACTGGCGAATTTTAATGTAGAACGTGTGGAACAGCGAAACCTTCCATCATAAAGACAACGTTCAATCACCTTCTGTGCTGGTGAAACCATTGTGGGTCTAACTTCTCTAATCCGGGGCCTCGGATGGTGCGTTTCTCTCGGATGAACGGGTAGGACGCTCTCATTTACTACGTCGATGGAACTGGGCATTGCTACTTCGGACTTTCCTGCCAATCCCTGGCTGCAGCTCACACTGCACTGCATCTGTGACCTGACATGAACATCCCGGGGTATTCCAGCGCTGACAGAAGAGGATGGGTTCTCCGCTCGATCGCTCACTGTGTGTGTTCGTAAAGTTCTGCTGGGTAAACAGCCTGGACCTTCTCAAGAGTGACCATCGTACACTCAAACACTCACTGAAAACCACAGGCAGCATGTGTGAGGCTGCCAGTTTGATCCTAGAACATGGCAAGAGAAACCTACCGATGTGGAACTCACATTCTGCCCACATCAACATAATCCCACAATCCCCTGCTGCATGTGTCGAGAGCTCAGTGTAGACCCCGCCCCTCCAACACACACAAGCACACATTTTATATAATCGGCACTAAGTGCGTCTCACACATCTCTCTCTCTCTCTCTCTCTGAAGTTCTGCCGGGTGGTATGACTGGTGTGTCAGAAGTGGTGGATCTGTAAGAGGATCTGGCCCTCTACCCCTAATCCTGCCAACCCCCCAGCCCGAGTCTGCATGCTGTAAATCCCAATGGGATTATAATCCCGTACGGAAGCACAGCGGCCCAGGATCGACCACCAGACCAGGCACATGAATTATATTGAAGATGTTATAAACACACACTCACCTGTCCCTACGATTGTACACACCATCAATCCAACAGCTCAGTAGTGTGATCCTAAAAACACACACAAAACAAACACATAAATGAAAGAAAAACCTAATGGAAGCAAAATAATAAATGAATTACAAGATAACACTGCCTCTAGGCTACAACGTTTCTGTATTACAGTCCATCACACAACTGTGTCTCCAACACAGACAAAGCGCTACTAAACACACACGCACACACTCTGCCCCTGGTACTCTTCACGGCAAACCTCTTATTGTTCTAGAGCAGCACTGAGGCTTACTGTTCTCATCAGCAAAGGAACAGTTTACTGCAACACACACAGACATGCACACACATCACACCAAATAACCCCACATTATCACTATAACTCCATCATCACATTTTCATGCCATGCCAACCAACATTCCCACCATCCCTCAATCACCCCATCATTTCATCATCACATTACTCCACAGCACAGTCATTAAACATCACCACTATCCCTCCATCATCATCTCATTATCACATCACTCCACAACTCCAACCAACATCCCCACCATCCCTCCATCACCCCATCCTCACGTTACTCCACAGCACAGTCATTGAACATCACCACTATCCCTCCATCATCATCATCTCATTATCACATCACTCCACAACTCCAACCAACATCCCCACCATCCCTCCATCACCCCATCCTCACATTACTCCACAGCACAGTCATTGAACATCACCACTATCCTTCCATCATCATCATCTCATTATCACAGCACTCCACAACTCCAACCAACATCCCCAGCATCCCTCCATCACCCCATGAAGTCATCATGACATTACTCCACAGCAGTCAAGCAACATCCCCACTATACCTTCATCATCATCTCATTATCATATCACCCCACAGCAGTCATTCAGCATCCTCACTATGCCTCCATCACCCCATCAAGTCATCATCACATTACTCCATATCACAATCATTCAACATCGCCACTATCACCCCATCATCATCATCTCACTTTCAAATCAGTCCATCACCATTACTCTACATCACCACTCCAGTTATAAGATAACTTCACTGATTAAATTAACTCAAATAATATTTTGTACTTTTACTTGTTTTACTTCAGGTTTACGTCTTAGTTCTACTATTCAATACATCATGACATCTTTTATTTTAAATGACCTCCGAGTCTGAAGACATTCTGCACATATAAACCTGAAACCGAGCCCCTCCCACCTCCTTTGTTGCCAGGCAGCCTGAAGGAGAACCGTTTGTTTTGTGACTATCACTTCAGTTAAACAGTAAGTAAAGGACTCGAAGCCTCAATTTGACCCTATGATATCTGTCACACAAGCACACCCACACAGTGCTGTCCCACTGAGAACGTCTGGAGCGTGTTTTACTCACGTTGGCTGTCGGTTGCAACTGAAGAGGCTGAAGATATGGGAATGGGGGGGAGGGAGAGACCAAGCGCCAGACACACACACACCGGTCATATGTAGGTCATACTGTGCCCCACAAGCACCCCAGCATAAGAGGATTGGTTCACTCAACCACAAATAATAATGACAGAACAATAATTATTATGACAATATTTTATCGTTATGGACTAAATTCTGTCTCTAGTTCTCTCTCTTAAGCACACATTCACAGCTCATTCCTGTTTTTGAGTGTGGAGTACCGTGTGTGACATAACCCACTCTGTCACATGACTTCGCTCGTCTTTCTCTCCCCCCTCTCCTTCAGGGCCTTGCGTATTTGTGTATTTGTGTGTGTGTGTGTGTGTGGTGCAAGTACAGAGTCTAAATGAGGTCACTGTTGGAAATGAAGTAAAAATATCTCAGGGACGAGTGTGTCTGCACTGGGACAGCTGATCTGAGATCTGATCTGGTCTGAATTCAAAGATCATCTATTATAAATGTAGATCTCAGTTCAGCAGATTAGTTCCTGTAAGATTCTGTGCTGGAAGGGGTGGAAGTTCAGGGTCATGGTCAGATATCAGTGCTGCAAAGACAAAAACATCTTTAACATAATTTTTTTTAAACAGTTTTAAAAACATTTGTAAATGCATATGAGGACACGTTGGGGTTAAAGGTCCCGGAAGGATCCTGCAGCATCTCCCTCTAACCCAATCTTAATGCCTCTGGCCTGGCCTGTGGTCAGTGAACCATCTGGCCACCAGGTCATTGGGGCATGACCAAAAGTGCATACACGCTCTACACACACACACACACACACACACACACACACATATGTATAGCTGTATGCGTGCGTGTGTGTGTGTATGTGTTGTATGTGTGTGTGTGGTGTGTGTGTGTGTGTGTGCATATGTGTGTAGATATAATACCGAATTTTTAATTGCAGACGGTCGTCGATATCTGAAGAAAATAAATTAATAATCCAGCGTCCAGAGAAACGATTTCATCCCGGAGCGTCTCCTGTCCGCACCACCACCTCCTTTTCTCCTTCTTCTCCCCTCCTTCCGTCCGGAGCGGAGCGGAAACTTACCGCCGAGCCGCTGAAGGACGCACTGGGTCGGCCGGTCCTGCACAGTGTCCCGGTTCCGATTCAAACCTCCACTGTCCCGGAGCTCGGCGTCACGTGGTGACATCAGATCTGCCGGACACGCCCCTCTGCGTGACGCCAGACAGAGCTGGCCAATCAGCGCGCCAAACAGTAGAACAGTAACAATAAAAAAATAATAACGATAAATAAATGTACTGAGGTGTATGCATGTTTTAATATCCATTGTCAACTTGGAACATCACAAATGTTGTTCTATTGAAAAGGCGGGGAACTGGGGCTGCAGAACCCGGTGGAACCCGGATCTCTGGTTCCACCTGACCCCATAAAGCAGCGCACCACATACCATCCAGATTAAATTTTGTACTTTTTTATGCTGTAATTAATTTTCTGCAAATGGAACTGAAATAAGAGCCATTATAGAAAGTTTTAATGTACACATTTTATAAGATGATGGAAGGGAATTATTGTTATTATTATTTACTAATGTTAATTCCAAGGTTTGATATTCTTTAATTATATTCATATCTGTATGAAATCACACAGTTGTGGATTGCAGGAGTGACGTAGATAATTTCAGAATACACAGAATTTCAGCAGTCTCACGTACAGATGGAAATTATTTTATGCTGTTTTTTATATATATACAATTTTGTACGTCATTAAAAAAACGAAACCAAGATTCGGCTCCTACATTTGAGGTTTTTATCTTTATCCAGAAAAATAGTTAAATCCATTCATTTATTTACTGTGCAGTGTGAAGAGCAAACTGCAGATTATGTCACCTTTGACCCCTAATGTAAAGCCCCTCCTTTCCCTACGGAGGTGTGTGTCGTCTTGTTCACATCCATCCACACAATGGTGCTTTACTCTCTTTATTGTCACACACACACACAAAAAAAAAAATCACACTGCTAAACAGTTCAGGAGCTTCAGGAAACACTGGACTGATCAGGATGAGAAGTTTGTGCTGCAGGTCAGAAGGTCAGATGTCACCAGAGAAGCATCTCGTCATATCTAAGAGTGAGACGGAAATTCAGCATTTTAAAATTCAATTTTCACCTCCTTCGCGCGTCCAATTTAAATCCCGCCTCTGACCTGCCCGGTGGGCGGGGTCTGCCCTGTGGGTGGAGCATTGGCTCCTCCAGCAGCAGATCTTTGACCAGCGAGTCCGAACCTGACCTCTTCCCATACCTGGGAGGAGATAAAACGCACAAACTGAACACACACAACCGAATAATAATAATCAAGAATAAATGAGCCCTAACAATAATAACCCACACACTCACAAACACACACGCACATACCCCCACATATAACATACACAGGTTTATAAATTGTCTTTAGTAGGGTGGTAGTAGCCTAGTGGGTAACACACTCGCCTTTGAACCAGAAGACCCGGGTTCAAATCCCACTTACTACCATTGTGTCCCTGAGCAAGACACTTAACCCTGAGTGTCTCCAGGGGGGGACTGTCCCTGTAACTACTGATTGTAAGTCGCTCTGGATCAGGGCGTCTGGTAAATGCCGTAAATGTAAATGTCTTTACTCTGGAATATTAAAATAAACAAATATAACACGTGCATAACATAACAGTTGCCACCAATAATGCGCTCTGATTGGCCTCACCGCTGCCGCGTGATCAGGTTGATGTAGTGGCGCAGCGTGGCGTAGTACTTGCTCAGCTCCTCCGCCGGCGCGCCCGCTCCCGGGTCGTCGGGTTTAGTCGGGTACCCGCGGGTCCCCGCGCCAGGCACAGCAGCGCCAGCCACACGGCGCAGCACGCGTACGGGACGCATCGCACGATCCACGGCACAGCTTAAAATCTGCCAGGAACGTCTGGACCCACTAGAACCCGCGCAGAAGGGTGGCGTGGAGCGTAACTCGCTGTGGATCTGGGTTCCTGCTGCTGCCGCCGCCGCTGAGGTGGCATTCTGTCCAAGCACCAAGGTCTCTGCCTTAAATACTAACCCTAAGCAGGAGACGTCAACATTGCGTGTGTGTGTGTGTGTCTGTGTGTGTGCATGTGTATTACTGATTGGACATTTAAGGTTCTGATATTGAAAACCAGAATGGAACCATCATCAGCTTCATCATCATCATCATCAGGGAGCCACACTGCAGATTAATTATTTATAGTGTTTTATTGGTTAAGAGCAGAATTTGGACACAGCATCCTGAAGCCACACAACATAACATACAACTCAACATACACACACAACTTCACTATTTGTGTGTTCAGGTTCTCTGCTGAAATAGGAATCTCATTCCAGTAGCGATGGACTGGAGGTGTCAGGTCTTGCTTTTGGGGTTTTAAAAGAGCAGCTGGAGAGTTCTGGAGAAACACACACACAGACGGTTTAACAGCCCATTTGTGCTTCAATTGATGCTCATTATAAGTCTTTAAATGAAGCACAGGCAGGGAGCAGTGGGTCTCCTGGCTGAGGTGAAAGGTGCGTCTGGACATTTTAAATCTGCACTGCAGCCTTATTAATATTCATGGAAAGTGTGTGTGTGTGTGTGTGTGTGTGTGTGTGTGTGTTAGTGTGCATGTGTGAATCGTGGCCGTGTATATTTGTGTTTTCAATTTGACAAATTTATCATCTAATGTAACACTGACCATGCTCACCCCCACACACGCACACACACACACACTTTTTCTCACACTCTCTCAGATGCACAATTCACAGACATTCATTTCAGCTTAAGTGCCCTGGCTGTGTGCTTCCTGTGTAAAGTTAATGGCTTTTTAAATGTGTGATAAAAGCAGCATCCACAGTCAAACCATTCAAGGCACTTTAATTTATTACACACACAGTTAACAGATCTCAGGACACACACACAATCCTGACTCATATTCTTTATGATTCTTTTTTCCCTGATGGTTCTGTTCTTTCTCATGTAGTTGAGTAGTTTAGTAACAACTCCTCTTGTAAGTCGCTTTGGATAAAAGCGTCTGCTAAATAAAGTAAAGTAAAGTAAAGTAAAGCAATCTCCACTATTCCTGTATGTTCACCAACATACTCTTTCACTCACTCAATCCATCACTCACTCCTTCACTCACTCAACCCGTCACTAACTCCGTCACTCCCCCACTCAACCCCTCACTAAATCACGTAAACAATACCTCACTCAGTCACTCCGTCATTTACTCAGTCACTCCCTCACTCACTCCGTCACTCCCCTCTCAACCCCTCACTAAATCACATAAACAATACCTCACTCATCACTCCCTCACTTACTCAGTCATTCCCTCACTCACTCCGTCACTCCCCCTCTCAACCCCTCACTAAATCACATAAACAATACCTCACTCATCACTCCCTCACTTACTCAGTCATTCCCTCACTCACTCCGTCACTCCCCCTCTCAACCCCTCACTAAATCACGTAAACAATACCTCACTCATCACTCCCTCACTTACTCAGTCATTCCCTCACTCCCTCACTCACTCCGTCACTCCCCCACTCAACCCCTCACTAACTCACGTAAACAATACCTCACTCATCACTCCCTCACTTACTCAGTCATTCCCTCACTCACTCCGTCACTCCCCCACTCAACCCCTCACTAAATCACGTAAACAATACCTCACTCATCACTCCCTCACTTACTCAGTCATTCCCTCACTCACTCCGTCACTCCCCCACTCAACCCCTCACTAAATCACGTAAACAATACCTCACTCATCACTCCCTCACTTACTCAGTCATTCCCTCACTCACTCCATCACTCCCCCTCTCAACCCCTCACTAGCTCATGTAAACCAATACCTCACTCATCACTCCCTCCCTCACTCCATCATTCTTTCACTCAACCCCTTACTCACTCCCTCAATCAACCCCTCACTCACTCCTTCACTCACTATCTCACTAAACACATCAATCACTCAGTCTTTTTTTTCACTCAACCCCTTACTTTCTCCCTCACTCAGTCATTCCCTCACTCAACCACTCACTCACTCAGTAACTCACTCTGTCACTCCCCACTCAACCCCTCACTAACTCACGTAAACAATACCTCACTCATCACTCCCTCACTTACTCAGTCATTCCCTCACTCACTCCGTCACTCCCCCACTCAACCCCTCACTAAATCACGTAAACAATACCTCACTCATCACTCCCTCACTTACTCAGTCATTCCCTCACTCACTCCGTCACTCCCCCACTCAACCCCTCACTAAATCACGTAAACAATACCTCACTCATCACTCCCTCACTTACTCAGTCATTCCCTCACTCACTCCATCACTCCCCCTCTCAACCCCTCACTAACTCATGTAAACCAATACCTCACTCATCACTCCCTCCCTCACTCCATCATTCTTTCACTCAACCCCTTACTCACTCCCTCAATCAACCCCTCACTCACTCCTTCACTCACTATCTCACTAAACACATCAATCACTCAGTCTTTTTTTTCTCACTCAACCCCTTACTTTCTCCCTCACTCAGTCATTCCCTCACTCAACCACTCACTCACTCAGTAACTCACTCTGTCACTCCTCTACTCAACCCCTCACCTAACTCCTTCAACCCCATAACTCACTCCCTCACTCCATCATCCTTTCACTCAATCCCTCAAACCCTCCCTCACTCAATCCCTAACTTACTCACTCACTCAGTAACTCCCTCACACAACCCCTCACTCGCCAAGTAACTCCCTCACACAACCCCTCACTCACTCAGTAACTCCCTCACACACCAAGTAACTCCCTCACACAACCCCTCACTCACCAAGTAACTCCCTCACACAACCCTCACTCACCAAGTAACTCCCTCACACAACCCCTCACTCACTCAGTAACTCCCTCACACAACCCCTCACTCACCAAGTAACTCCCTCACACAACCCCGCACTCACCAAGTAACTCCCTCACACAACCCCTCACTCACCAAGTAACTCCCTCACACAACCCCTCACTCACCAAGTAACTCTCTCACACAACCCCTCACTCACCAAGTAACTCCCTCACACAACCCCTCACTCACTCAGTAACTCCCTCACACAACCCCTCACTCACCAAGTAACTCCCTCACACAACCCCTCACTCACTCAGTAACTCCCTCACACAACCCTTCACTCACCAAGTAACTCCCTCACACAACCCCTCACTCGAACTCCTAACTCATCACTCAGTAACTCCCTCACACAACCCCTCACTCACTCAGTAACTCCCTCACACAACCCCTCACTCACCAAGTACTCTCTCACACAACCCTTCACTCACCAAGTAACTCCCTCACACAACCCCTCACTCACTCAGTAACTCCCTCACACAACCCCTCACTCACTCAGTAACTCCCTCACACAACCCCTCACTCACTCAGTAACTCCTTCACACAACCCCTCACTCACCAAGTAACTCCCTCACACAACCCCTCACTCACCAAGTAACTCCCTCACACAACCCCGCACTCACCAAGTAACTCCCTCACACAACCCCTCACTCACCAAGTAACTCCCTCACACAACCCCTCACTCACCAAGTAACTCCCTCACACAACCCCTCACTCACTCAGTAACTCCCTCACACAACCCCTCACTCACCAAGTAACTCTCTCACACAACCCTTCACTCACCAAGTAACTCCCTCACACAACCCCTCACTCACTCAGTAACTCCCTCACACAACCCTCACTCACTCAGTAACTCCCTCACACAACCCCTCACTCACTCAGTAACTCCCTCACACAACCCCTCACTCACCAAGTAACTCTCTCACACAACCCTTCACTCACCAAGTAACTCCCTCACACAACCCCTCACTCACTCAGTAACTCCCTCACACAACCCCTCACTCACTCAGTAACTCCCTCACACAACCCCTCACTCACCAAGTAACTCCCTCACACAACCCCTCACTCACCAAGTAACTCCCTCACACAACCCCTCACTCACTCAGTAACTGCCTCACTATCCTTAAACACTTAATCCTGTTACTTAGGGTCACACCTGCCAGAGCCCGGGGACACCGGCCAAGGACTCATTTACATTTACATTTACAGCATTTATCAGACGCCCTTATCCAGAGCGACTTACAATCAGTAGTTACAGGGACAGTCCCCCCCTGGAGCAATTTTAGGGTTAAGTGTCTTGCTCAAGGACACAATGGTAGTAAGTGGAATTCGAACCCGGGTCTTCTGGTTCATAGGCGAGTGTCTAACCCACTAGGCCACAGGACTCACCCATAGCAGGGTGCCACACGCACACATACACGCACACAACAGTCACTTACACCTTCACATCTACCATTTAGAGTTTCTAATCCACCTAGTGTACATGTGATTGGACATCGGGAGAAAACCCCTCCAGGGTGGAAGCATCTTAGTGGGTAAAACAGGACCAGAAAAACCACAAAGTCCCAGGTTCAAACCCCACTTACTAATATCATGTCCCTGAGCAAGACACTTAACCCTGAGTGTCTCCAGGGGGGACTGTCCCTGTAACTACAGATTGTAAATTGCTCTGGATAAGGGTGTCTTGTAAACGATGTAAATGCAAATCCCTGCCTACTGCATGCAAAATCACACGGAATTATATAGAATTTAAATTCATTTTACATATATAGTAACTCGTTGAAGCAATCTATTATTCTAAAATACTTTTTGTTTTTTTGCTGTTTCAGATTAAAGGAGGGCAGATTGGAACACTGCCGCCCCCTGGTGGCCTCATTTGAAATCTGCTCATTTGAGTCAACATTCAGTTCCACATTCAGCTGGTTTTGCCGTGTCCAGTTCTTCTGATGCTGAGGCCAGCAGTGGTGTTGACAAGCTGTCAAGCAGAAGACGCCCCACATCGGTCAGTAGACTGAAGGCTCTGGTTTTCCTCGAGTGTGGTCTTCTGGGTTGTGGTAATATGAGATGATCTTTACATGTTTAAGTCATCTCATCATCATCTTGAGGCAACTGAGAGAAGATGAAAACCTATTATTTCAGCTAAAACCTATTATATCAGCTATTATTTCAGCTTTAAAATCTTAAGATTACTTTGTGGAAATAAGTGTGTTCACATTTTTTTTAATTATTTATAGCAAGAACAGAAAATAATAATAATAATAAAAAAGTTCATTCAATGAATCAATCTGCCTGTCAATTTTGTTCCTCTCATTTAGCGTCATAGTCTATTCAGACTTAGTATTGGGTTCATCAAGGAAAATAAAAATTTTGAGAAAACTCGGAGGCGGTGCCGGTGCATCAGCCATACCAGGAAACACCAGCGCGGCGGTTTCATTTTCACTCAGTGAGCAGCGAGATGGAGATATAACGGAACACGCATCAGTGCAGAATAAGTAAACACATGAAGAAACACATACACGGCGACATTAAGCGAACAGAATAATTGGTTCAACCTTCTCTTCATCCCATTAGTCACGCCAGCTGCCACTCAAACTGGTGGGCGTTAACTTTAACTCGCCGGACTTTCATTGGCTGTGGGAAGTCGGAGTCAGTCACGTGGGTGTGTGCACGAGAGGTCGCCAGACTCGATCACGTGACTGTGTGCAGCGGCGGTCCAGCTCGGGTTTTTTTCGCGTTACTACTATTATTATATGATTATTATTGGTGGCGGTGGTATAATAATGTCATCGCAAATGAGCGACGCCAAGGATGGACTCTTTGAAGCCCACGTGAGTACTGCTGCAGTGGACAGAAATGTGGACCACGCACCAAAGCTAACGGCTAACCGCTAATGCTGCACATGACAAGAGGTGTTTACATTTCATATTTATCTCATATTCATCTCCATCCGCCTATCAAGAACACTCGTTTAAACAGGTACTTATGAAACAAATTTGCCGTAATAACTACAATTATTATTGTTATTAATTGTGGCAACATACAATTCCTGTATACATAGAACAACTAATTACACCAGAAAAATCTCCTCCACTGTCCTCAAAGAGACATTTTTGGTGTGCAGGAGGTTATTGGATGTTCTGTGTTGGGTGGGGTTCTGGTCTGGAGGAGGTTATTGGATGTTCTGTGTTGGGTGGGGTTCTGGTCTGGAGGAGGTTCTTTGATGTTCTGTTTGGGGGTGGGGTTCTGGTCTGCAGGAGGTTATTGGATATTCTGTGTTGGGTGGGGTTCTGGTCTGGAGGAGGTTATTGGATGTTCTGTGTTTGGGTGGAATTCTGGTCTAGAGGAGGTTCTTTGATGCTAGTGGGTGTTCTGTGTTGGGGTGGAGTTCTGGTCTGGAGGATGTTATTTGATGTTCTGTGTTGAGGTGGGGTTTTGGTCTGGAGGAGGTTATTGGATGTTCTGTGTTGGGTGGGGTTCTGGTCTGGAGGAGGTTCTTTGATGTTCTGTTTGGGGTTGGGGTTCTGGTCTGCAGGAGGTTATTGGATATTCTGTGTTGGGTGGGGTTCTGGTCTGGAGGAGGTTATTGGATATTCTGTGTTTGGGTGGGGTTTTGGTCTGGAGGAGGTTATTGGATGTTCTGTGTTGGGTGGGGTTCTGGTCTGGAGGAGGTTCTTTGATGTTCTGTTTGGGGTTGGGGTTCTGGTCTGCAGGAGGTTATTGGATATTCTGTGTTGGTGTGGGATTCTGGTTGGAGAATGTTATTGGATGTTAGGGGCAGTGGTGGCCTAGCGGTTAAGGAAACTGCCCCGTAATCAGAAGGTTGCCGGTTCGAATCCCGATCTCTCAAGGTGCCACTGAGGTGCCACTGAGCAAAGCACCGTCCCCACACACTGCTCCCCGGGTGCCTGCCATGGCTGCCCACTGCTCACTCAGGGTGATGGGTTAAATGCAGAGGACAAATTTCACTGTGTGCACTGTGTGCTGTGCATCACATGTGACAATCACTTCACTTTTTCACTTTTTATTTATATTATGGATGTTCTGTGTTTTGGTAGGGTTCGGGTCTGGAGGAGGTTATTTGATGTTAATGGGTGTTCTGTGTATGGGTGGGGTTCTGGTCTGGAAGAGGTTTTGGATGTTCTGTGTCAGGGTGGAGTTCTGGTCTGGAGGAGGTTATTTGATGTTAGTAGGTGTTCTGTGTTGGGGTGGAGTTCTGGTCTGGACTAGGTTATTTGATGTTCTGTGTTGGGGTGGAGTTGTGGTCTGGAGAAGGTTATTGGATGTTATTGGGTGTTCTGTGTTGGGGTGGAGTTATGGTCTGGAGAAGGTTATTGGATGTTATTGGGTGTTCTGTGTTGGGGTGGAGTTATGGTCTGGACTAGGTTATTTGATGTTCTGTGTTGGGGTGGAGTTGTGGTCTGGAGGAGGTTATTGGATCTTCTGTGTTGGGGTGTAGTTCTGGTCTGGAGAAGATTATTGGATGTTCTGGTCTGGAGGAGGTTATTTGATGTTAATAGGTGTTCTGTGTATGGGTGGGGTTCTGGTCTGGAGGAGGTTATTGGATGTTCTGTGTAGGGGTGGGGTTCTGGTCTGGAGGTTATTGGTGTTATAAATGTGTGTGTGTTACAGCTTGTCTGAAGACCTGTCGGTGTTTTGAGATGCTGTGTGCTCCATGGCGGAGGAACACGCCGCAGCGCCTCAGTGTGGCCCTCCTGCTGGTGGGTCTGTGCTGGGGCTTCATGCTGCTGCACTACACCCTGACTCGCCCGCAGAACCAGTCCAGCACTGAACTGCGCAGGCAGATCCTGGAGCTCAGCCGCCGCTACGTCAAAGCCCTAAACGAGGAGAACCATGACCCCTCTGGACCTCAGGGCACCTCCATGGCTGGATATGGTGAGGCTGTGTGTATGTGTGTGTGTGTGTAGTAGTGGTTGTAGTCTAGTTGGTAAGAGACCCTACAATGAACCAGAAGACTACAAAGTCCCAGGTTCAAACCCCACTGAGCGAGACGCTTAACCCTGAGTGTCTCCAGTGGGTGACTGTCCCTGTAACTACTGATTGTAAGGCGCTCTGTATAAGGGCGTCTGGTAAACCGGGCAGAAACAGCCTTTGGGGCAGTGGTGGCCTAGCGATTAAGGAAGTGGCCCCGTAATCAGAAGGTTTGAATCCCGACCCGCCAAGGTGCCACTGAGGTGCCACTGAGCAAAGCACCGTCCCACACACTGCTCCTCAATTTTTTTTGCCTTAATGTAAATGTGTGTGTTGCCCTCAAACTGATCTTGACGCGGATGCCTTGCAGCGGATCTGAAACGTACTATTGCTGTTCTCCTGGATGACATCCTGAACCGTCTGGGGAAGCTGGAGGGCCACGTGGAAGCTGTGGTCAACGCCTCCTTCCTCAACACCTCCCATCCAGCAGGAGGCGCCCTCATGTCTTCACCTGCCACCTTACAGAAGCTTATAAGAAAGGACACGGCCGTCAGCCACCCTGAAGCATCCAACTACCACAAAGTCACGATGCCCCACCCACCACAGCGTACACGCAGGCCTCGCCCGGAGAGATAGGTGTGCGGTGTGTGTGATGGACTGTACCGCCAGTAGTGCTTTATAATGAAGAAGCTACACATGTAGCTGTCACTGCTTCATTTTTTGTTTATTTTGCCTTTGGGTTCTAAGCTTCTAATGCGGGAGTGTTTTGTTTTTGGGGAACATATCTGACAAAAAGGGGTGTGCAATTTGTCATAGAAATGAGACTGATGAGAGTTGATGAATGTTCCGAGTCAAATACAGTTTCTGTGCCACTTATGAAGAAAATGCCAACAATGTGCATGTGTGAGTTGTTATAAAAATGTTTTACATGCCATTGACCGCAATGTGAATAGACTTTTTTGATCATATTTGAAGTTTTTTATTTAATATATTAAGGAATGTTTCAGTGCAAAATCCAGTCATCTTTAAAGATTTACAGCAAATTTTATTTTGAACACTTTTACCCACAGATTGTTTTGATCCCTGTACGAAGCACTGTCAATTTTATCCATTATATGCTTTTTATATCCTTTTAAAATATATTTTTAAATTTCCTTTCATTATCACGATATTTAAATGAGCTTTAACATAAAAAAAGAACCCAGATTCATTCTCCACGATCAACATTCATGTGAAAGTTCATTACCCTAGTGCCCTTCAGGTTTCTATGCGGTACGTCACAGCTACTCTCGCGAGATATAGCGTGACTGTATTGGAATTCTCGCGAGGTTTGGGGGTAGCCACCATTTGCCGTACTGACTGTAGTAGATCCAGCGGTCTCTTTGCGTTTCTGTATCGGTGTAAAGAGTTAAAAATGAATGGCAATCGGCTCCTCTTCCGCCTGTTTTCTTCCTATTAAACACGCTTTTAGTGTCCCGCGCTGTGTTAGTTACTCTGAATGACTCGCGTATGCTACGGTAATGCTCTATGGGTCTGAATAACTGACGGTCTTAATACTAGATATAATAACTACATTCATGTTCTATCGGCTCATTTACTAATATAATAAAAGACTTTATGGCGTATATTTATATCAGAAGTAAGTAAACAAGACCAAGAATTAGCAGCAGCAGCAGAAGTGACCGGAAGCGCCGTACAGGGGGCGGGGCAACCGGAGCTCTCTTCTGATTGGTACAGAAAAGACTGTCCAGAGCACACATTGACCCGCCTCCCAGCCCGACCTCTGACCTTCAGCAGTTGTTGTCCCGTTCCTTTCTGCTGTAGCTAGTACTCTGAGGGATTTCATGACTATGTTACGGGTGTCAAAGCACGTGATTTTAATTCTATGGAGTGAGAGGTGACTGTTATTGTGAAACACTTTGCGTGGACACAACGCAATGTGTCCTCTGCGTTTTTCCTTGTGTCCTTTTATGAACTTTTACACCCAGCAATGAAACCCAGGATTTCATATGCCGTATTTTGGCCATCCATCACACTTGCAGTGTGTTTCGAAATACTGGTGGATTGTCCATTGTAGGACGAACCAGTGGTAGTTAGAATTAGCCATTTTAGTTCCATGTCGAGACGGGCGTTGTTCCCTACGTTCGAGTATAAATACAGGCAAGAAGTGTGTATGTGTGTGTGTGTGAGAAGGTTTGATCTGACCTGAGAAGTGCAGGTCTGCCTGGACCATCTGTATGCACACGGTGGAAACACACACACACACAGACAGTATGTCTCAAACTTTTTTTCAAGAAATAAACATTTGGAAATGATTTGTGTGTAAAAGTTCAAAGTGAACTTTATTCTTCACAAACACAGAAAGACAAAGTAGCAATGCTCAGATTCCACAGTGTACACACATGCACACAAATATGACTGCACATTAACAGCAGGTCAATATAAGATCACACTATATAGTTCTCCTGGCATTCGAAATTCCTTCTTCACCCCACTTCTATCCTCCAGTCTTATAAAACACAGGCTGACAAAACAGTACATTTAATCAATTTCACACATATATATATATATATATATATATATATATATATATATATATATATATATATATATAAAATCAATTAACAGAATCAATGATTGTGCAGTAATTTCTACAGTCCTGTAATGAAAGTGCAGGTCATCAGAGTTAATCTCTTATAGGGAATAGAGTACAGAATTTAAGTTTTAGTTAGTATAGTTTAGTGTGTATATACATAGCTATTTTTCTTTCTTTTATGATTGCACTGGGGGTGGGGGGGAGACCTTATTTCAATACACGGTATACTGTTCCAAATTGAATGAGGATGGCAGTGGGAAAGAGGAGCGATCAAATCAGTCAAGACTGTACATATTTACTTCACTTTAAGACAAATTAGCAAAAGGACTAAGGAAAAGAAGAATAAAGTGAACAACGACACAACAATGGATGCAATTTTAACTGAACAATCCTGAAACGGCTTACAAAAAAAAATTCAAAAATACACCCTATATGATTGCAAACGCACCCTGTACACCACACCCATACACAATAAATGAGTTTCAGACCTTAAGTGACGCGATTAGTTGTCACATGTGACACAGCACAGCAGCCGTGACAGGGAATCGAACCCGCAACCTTTCGTTTCTTTACCCCCGCTAGGCCACCACTGCCCGACTATCCAAATGATTTTTACTTCGATTTATGTCCACCAGGGGTCAGAAGCAGCTTTAAAATGGAGCTGACTAAATATCACAGGTCAAAGGTTACAGGACTACACTGCCTCAGATGTAACAAGGTGAAGTTTGAACCAGCGGCAGGACCCTGGTAGTTTTCTGCTTTATGAAGGAAAGAGCTGTGGTGCAGTATGATTACCTGGTTCTGTTGAAGTTATCCGGATTTTGCCCATAAAGCCATTTCCACGCTTTAAATGTCCAGCGGACTGCTGATGGGGTGGTAGTAGCCTAGTGGTAACACAGGTTCAAATCCCACTTACTACCATCGTGTCCCTGAGCAAGACACTTAACCCTGAGTGTCTCCAGGGGGGACTGTCCCTGTAACTACTGATTGTAAGTTGCTCTGGATAAGGGCGTCTGGTAAATGCTGTAAATGACATCAGCTGGATTTCCTTCATACTTGTTCTATGGTTAGAACCAAGACTTCACGGTAAAAATGTTTATTATGAAAGTCATCACTATCCAGTCGGTGTTCGGTCAATATGACACAAAACCACGGTGTTGTAAAGGAGTACAAACCACACAGGAGTCAGGAGGAATCGCTTAATGTGAGGGGGCTTCCTTCGTTGATGGGTTCAGAACTGGACCAGAAAGGGTGGTACTAGCCTAGTGGGTAACACACTCGCCTATGAACCAGGAGACCCAGGTTCAAATCCCACTTACTACCATTGTGTCCATGAGCAAGACACTTAACCCCGAGTGTCTCCAGGGGGGGACTGTCCCTGTAAGTCGCTCTGGATAAGGGTGTCTGATAAATGCTGTAAATGTAAATCTAAACATCCCAGGTTCTATCCTTTTTACGACTGTTCTAAAGGAACATCTGCGTTCTAGCACAGAACAGTCCTCCGCAGGCATTCGAACCCAAACGTGGAGGGGCAACGAGCTGGGCGCCGAACAGCCGCAGCATCCGGATCTTCGATTTGTCACACAGCAGACACCTTCTGAAGGGAACGCCACTGAAGGCTCCTCACGCCCGGAACATTCCAGGGTCATCTCCAAACAAAGACGCGAAGTGGCTTTCTATTCAGAGCCACGATCTGCCATAAATCTAAATTCAATTGAGCACGAAAAAAAATTATTCATTCATATTTAATTCAGACGCTCACATTTACTCTGGTGAAATTTAAAAATGCTGTAAATTTATAAATGCTGTAAATGTAAAAAGCAGCTCCGTTTTACTCTAAACACCAATTAAAGCATTTATAAAAGAATAAAACCATGCTGAAATTAATAGTATTAAAATTAAACGTGAAATAATTAAACGAAGAGCTTCTGACGTCAAAATGGACACTAACATTATGCTTTCCGTTAGCAAACTATTTGCTTTTCTGTAAATCGTAATTTTACCATTAAATCGGATTTATTTAAAAACGGAATCTTAAAACAATTAGAGTCGTAATTATAGTTTTCGCTGCGCGCAATTAAAAGCGCAGAAACACAGAAACGTCGAACACGTTTAACGTGAGAATAATTCCACCGTCCCGTCGAACAAATTTAGGAGGCGCGATCGAATCGAAAATCGAATTCTGATGAAGTAAGTTTTTACACCGACGTGGACATGCCGGGAAAATGAAATTAACGTGCAGATTAATAAAACGCAGGATTCTCCGGCCCGAACGCCGGAAAGATTACTCCCGTCTCGGGGTCTTTTGTGTTCCCACCGCCATTTTCTTTAGAACCGACCCTCCGCGATCCATACGAAGCGGGAGGGCGACGCGTTCAAGGCGGCTTTACGTTCCCGCGAACTCCGGGCTCGGCTCGGCTCCCGCTCGGAACCGACTCGGCTCCCGCTCGGAACCGGCTCCCGACGGCTCACTCCCCGCGGATCGAGCGAACTTTCTAACTTCGTGAGGAGCCCCGCCGCGCCTCAACATGGCGATCCGGAGGGGGAACGTTCCATACGTTCCCCGCACTCGCCCCCCTGCTCCACCCCGCAGGCCGGAACCGGTGTTCCAGAGCGGACGAACAGACTCGCGAGTTCGTTTTTCAGTTCATCCACACCGCCGCAGAATCCCGGAGAACACGAACGCGCAGGCAGAAGTGCGCGAAGGAACAATCACGCGGTTACGTAAAACCCGCCGGAGTCGAGTCGATGGCGAACCGGTACCTGGATCCGGAAACCGGGAATCGGTGCGGGAGGTTCGTCTTTTCGCGCCTCGGCTCGGAAACCAACCGAGCGGGACGGGCGGCCGCTGATTGGCTGCGGGACGGGCGGCCGCTGATTGGCTGCGGGACGGGCGGCCGCTGATTGGCTGCGGGCTGCGACCAATCGCACCGCGAGCTCGTCGTTCTCATGTACAGCATTTATCAGTCAGTAGTGACAGGGACAGTCCCCCCCTGGAGACACTCAGGGTTAAGTGTCTTGCTCAGGGACACAATGGTAGTAAGTGGGATTTGAACCTGGGTCGTCTGGTTCATAGGCGAGTGTGTTAACCACTAGGCTACTGCCACACTGTATTCACCCGGTGGTGTTCTACCGGGGCTGAGGAACGCGGGAACGCTCCCGCCGGACGCGCCTGACCTTTGGCCCACACGTCACACGGTGCGGGCACCCGCGTGCCCCGCCCCCTTTTCTGTAGGTGACACTCGCCCACCGGAAGTAGGAGGGGCTTTTCGCCATGTTCCCTGCGGCCGTGGAGGACCCACGCCACGCCCCCCTTTACGCGGACCGGTTCCACGCGCGCGCGCGCGCTCTCGTCCGCCCCGGTCGTCACGTGACGCGCGCTCGCGCACGTCAATTAATGTAATTGGGAAGTTGATTAGTGAACGTTGATTAGTGAACGGCGACACCACCGCCGCTCCCCCGAGCCCTCACGCGACGGGGCTCCGCACCACGAGGGCGGCGACACGACGGCGACCAATGAGAAGCGGCGGCGGAGAGGGGAAAAAAAAACGTATTTCACCGGGAGCGGGTTCTCGTGGAACCGACGCCCGGTCCGTCTCCCCCGGTGTCTCGAGGCGGCGGGACTCGCCCGTTCACTCCGCCACCGGCATGAACAAGCTCTACATCGGCAACGTGAGCGCCGAGGCCAGCGCGGCCGAGCTGGAGTGCGTCCTGCGCCAGTGGAACCTCCCGCACGCCGGCCCGGTGCTCCTCAAGTCCGGGTACGCGTTCGTCGACTGTCCGGACGAGAAGAGCGCGATGCGGGCCATCGACGTGCTGTCCGGTGAGCAACTTTCCCGGGACGCGGCGGTCCCCTTAGGCCGCGGCGGGCCGCCCGTTCCTGACGAGCTGCGTTGTCCCCCCCGCAGGTAAAGTGGAACTTCACGGCAAAGTTCTGGAGGTGGAACACTCGGTTCCCAAGCGCCAAAGGTAACTCCGCTGGAGCTTCTCGTCCAGGCTCGTTTCCCTGGTTTATGTTTTTTTTTTTTTTTTTTTTATTCTTGTTTTTCGAGGAACTTGATTCATTTGACAAGCAGTAGATCGGAAGCCTGGTTCTCTCTCTCGCTCTCTCTCTGTGTCGGGCCTCGTGTTCTACGTCTGGGTCACCGTTGAATGTTCTAATGTTCTGTTTGGTTTCTCCTGTTTCTCGGACCACTACTTTTATTTATTTCATTTATTTAAATTCGTTTACATTTAAAACAAGCGTCAATTACACGGAACCGCTTCGATTGATGCTCTCGCGAGGAATTCTGCTCTACGTAAGCGCGTGGGGGTCAGAGGTCACCGCCCTCTCTTACGGCCGCACCAGCGCATGCTGGGAAATCCCCCCCCAGACCAGCTGACTGGTTTCCAGTTCTAGAATTAACTCTATACACGAGGAGTAATTCTAAATTAAACAATTGAGTATCTTAAATTAAATTAGTAAACAGATGTTGTATTTATGAATTTATAAAATAATTTTCGGCCGGTTCTCTGCTTCTGGGGTGTGTGTAGTGGGGTTAATGGGATTTTGGTTGTTTTTTTGTCGTAACTTTTTTTTTTTTTTTTTTTTTTTTTTTTTTTTTAAACTGCCCACCCTTCATCTGAATATCCCTGCTCGCGGCAGACCCCCCTGCATGAATGCATGGATTGTTGGTTGGATTTGAAGGTCCCATCCCTCCCACTTGCTGCTCCCTCCCCCCCATTCTCTGTCGGATCAGTTGTTTCCACGGTGACAAGGCCCCACCCCCTGGGGGCCATTATGGGGTCTCTGCCCGCAGGTTACGGTCCCGTTCTCTGTGTGTGTGAGACATTCAATTTAATCTCAATGCAATTTAAATACTTTTTTCATTTTTAGCTGTCTATCATTTTTGATCTTTCAAAATTAGTTTTGTTTTATTTTACCTTTTATTTAAATATATTAGCTTAGAGTTTAAAAAAAGAAAGTGACATGATTTGCAGCACAGCACACGGTCTTTCTCATTCAACAGTCACCTCAGTGGCACCTTGGCGGTTCTGGATTCAAACCGGCAACCTTCCGATTCAGAGTTCCACCCTCAGATGGGGTTTTTTTTTTATGTTTTAAGAAAGATTAGAAATGTAAAAAGGGGCAGTGGTGGCCTAGCGGTTAAGGAAGCGGCCTCGTAATCAGAAGGTTGCCGGTTCGAATCCTGATCCGCCAAGGTGCCACTGAGTAAAGCACCGTCCCCACACACTGCTCCCCGGGCGCCTGTCATGGCTGCCCACTGCTCACTCAGGGTGATGGGACAAATTTCACAGTGTGCTGTGCTGCGCTGCTGTGTATCACATGGGACAATCACTTCACTTTACTTTTCAATGAATTTGCTGTAATTACGTCTGAGCTGGAGCTTTTCGCCTTCACCAAATTACTAGCAGTGTGTGTCACTTCTGGTTGTCTTGTAAGGACATTGTAAGAGCTGCTCTGTAATGTAAATAGATTTTTATTTTATTTTTTTAAATTATTAGTTTGATTGTGGAACCCGGCTGGCTGCTATTCTGTTTGCTATTCTAATGACTGAAATTATTATTATTATTATTTTAAATCTCAATTCTCCTGAACGGTTCCTGATCTGCACCAGTAGGAACCGGCCTGCTGGTTCTGTGTCGGTCGGTGAAATCGGGGCGGATCTCAGCAGAATGTGGGGGTTCTAGGCAATGTGCAGGCATGATTTATTCTGAAATGAATTCTTTCTTCTTCTCTCAGGAGTTGTAAACTCCAGATCAGGAATATACCGCCGCATTTGCAGTGGGAGGTAAGTGTGTGTGTGTGTGTGTGTGTGTGTGTGTGTGTGTGTATCCTTGGTTCTGCCCCTTCCTCTTCATGTTTTCCGTCCTTCAGCCTGTTGACCCGCCTCTGCGTGAAGTGAACGCTGCTTTTGCCTCGTCATGGCTGTGGAATGGCCAATGGCTGGCGAGTGTGTGAGGAAGTGGGTGTGGCCTGCATGTGCAGTTGGTCTCGTTAGCTTTTAGGAGGCGGGGTTCGTGCCATTGCCCCCAGTCCCGTTCTTTTATGCAGGATAAGATTTTATTTATATTTTTTGCTAAATTCTAAAATGTACTAATTCGGTTTCTCATGAGCAGTCAAAACCACTTTTATACAAAAAAAAAATGTGTAGGGTGAGGTTCTGTAGTTTCGCTCGTTGAGGTGTGGTTCTGTCAGAACACTGCTAGCTAGAATAGTACTTGATACTCGTTATTATTTTTATGACTACAGGGGCAGGGAACTTTTTAAATAATTTTATTTAATAAAGAATATTTTTAGAATATTAAATTCAGAACACCATATATATGAATGAATAAATAAATGCATTAATATATGAATATTTTTGAGCCAAAAAAACTCCTCATGCTGCAGAAGTGAACAATAAATGTGTTTTTGCGCAATTAGAGCTATAATCAGGCCTTAAAAGTTACGCCCGTCCTGAGCCTGACAGAATACGCTTTCGCATCTCTCTCCCGATAATTAAAATGAATCACCTGACGAAGACATTTTAATAAAACAAATTTCCGAATGATACAGAGAGGATCGGTTTTTATAGACTGGAAGTTTGTTTGCTGATTTCTGTCGACCCGAGTCCAACTTGGGCCAAAATGGTTCAAATTGAGCCCAGACCCGACCCAAAGCGAAATACTTACAGTGCCCTTGCATTTTGTATTTTCTAGCAGACATGTAGCCTGTTGAATATTGCATAGAAAAGTCTCCTGGTGAATTCCGTGAACCGGCAGATGCAAAACTGGAATTTTAAGTATCGATAATGGTGCTAATTGGTATTAAATATTTGTATTGATGTCTGAGTTTTTTTTTTAATACACAACCCTTAGTCACATTGCAGAATAAACTCCTGAGTTGAGAGATTCTGATTGTTCTAGCTTCTTTCTTTCTCTCTCTCCCACAGGTGCTAGATGGACTGCTGGCAAAATACGGCACGGTGGAGAGCTGTGAGCAAGGTGAGTAGATGCACACCACGAACGCACGCAGAGGAAGAGGTTCTGCGATTTGATGCTGGTTCTCCTCCACAGTGAACACCGATACCGAGACGGCCGTGGTCAACGTTCGCTATGCAGCCAAGGACCAAGCCAGACAGTGAGTCCCAGCATGCACTGCAGCTCACTGCTGCCCCCTGATGACATCGCTGTGTGGAACACACACACACATGGAATATCTCCACATATCTACTAGTCCTGTGATGTTCCACCTTCAGCCATAAAAAAAAACAAAAAAAAAAACTGATATTTATGGAAAGTCAGTGAAAGTGGGCGGGGCCACTCACACACTCGTTCTCTTTCTCCGTCCCTCGCTGCTCCAGAGCCCTGGAGAAACTGAACGGGTTCCTGATGGAGAACTACGCCCTGAAGGTCTCCTACATCCCCGACGAGACAGCGGTTGCGGTAGATGTGGGCGGGGCGGGCGGTCGTCGCGGGTTTGTTCCACGCGGCCCCGCCCGCCAGGGCTCGCCCTCGCTGGGCATGCGGCCGAAACCGCAGTCTGACATCCCGCTGCGCATGCTGGTACCAACACAGTTTGTAGGCGCCATCATCGGCAAGGAAGGAGCGACCATCCGCAACATCACCAAGCAGACGCACTCGAAGTAACACTCTCTCTCTCTCTCTCACACACACGCTCACCCTCTCGCGCACACATCACTCCGCCGTGCTCATGTCAGTCTGTCTCGCTGCGCGTGCGCAGGATCGATATCCACCGCAAGGAGAACTCTGGCGCGTCGGAGAAGCCCATCACGGTTCACTCCACGCCGGAGGGCTGCAGCGCCGCCTGCCGCAGCATCATGGAGATCATGGCCAAGGAGGCGCTGGACACCAAATTGTGAGTCTCGACGTCGGTGTTTTCTAACAGCGGGAGGGATGATTGAGACAGGACCTAAATGGTAGTAGCCTAGTGGGTAACACACTCGCCTATGAACCAGAAGACCCAGGTTCAAATCCCACTTATTACCATTGTGTCCCTGAGCAAGACACTTAAGGTTAAGTTGCTCCGAGGGGGGACTGTCCCTGTAAATACTGATTTTTGCATGTAAATGCAAATATTTGCATGTAATTTGCATGTAAATGCAAATATCTTAGTTAACGAACCTTTTTGATGAGACTTAATACGAGACACAACATAAATGCTGCTCGTGTGACTACTATAATGAAATATATCAAGTAATATTGTTAATAGAATAAATATAGTTACAAATTTAAAGCCATATTAAAATGTCTTCATTTTTGGTGACTAAAGCAAGACGAGACGCTATTTCCTCCTTTAATCGCGTTGTTGTTTTTATGCAGTGGAGTGCACATATGACGCCACTTCCGCAATACGGTATTTAATTAGAATTTCCCGGATACTTGTGGGGGTTTAGCAGATGGGGAGGGAGGAAATCATGGATCTTTGGATGCACTTTATTTACAATGAACTGGGGAAAGAAAATAGAATCTGTATTCTTGAGTTTATAAAGTGACTTAGTAGATAACCTTGTTTTAATAGTGAAATGGGTTTGAATGTTGTCCATTCGAGTAAGAAATTGTGCTATATACACACAGGTTAAATAGTTTTGCATTACTAAAAAAAATACGATTTCCATTGACAAACTAGACATGGATAATTCTGACTCAGATTTTTAGTCTACTGAAACTAGACTAAAAGGACGAGACAACACTAATTAAAAATAAAATTAAGAACCATCCGCCAAAAACGACCATGCTCAGCCTCCATTTTCATGCTAATCGAAACGCCTCACCTGACCACTTATTAACCATGCAAGTACACGCCCAAGTAAAATGATAGACATTATCCCAACTTCTGACAGAAAGTCCTTGTAGGGCAGTGGTGGCCTAGCGGTTAAGGAAGCGGCCCCGTAATCAGAAGGTTTGCTGGTTTCGAATCCCGATCCGCCAAGCTACCACTGAGGTGCCACTGAGCAAAGCACTGTCCCCACACACTTCTCCCCGGGCGCCGGTCCATGGCTGCCCACTGCTCACTCAGGGTGATGGGTTAAAAATTTTCACTGTGTGCACACGTGTGCTGTGCTGCTGTGTATCACATGTGACAATCACTTTCACTTTAAACTTTACTTTTTTAAATCACGTGCATGTTACCCTAATTGAACAACGCGATTAGCATATAGGGCAATTTGTTGCCTACTAATAATTCAGCGGCAAAAAATGATGCACTTTTCATTTTTATGTAGAGATCACAATGTTCAAATTACATAAAGTTAAACATGAATAGTTTATTTTCCAAAGCCACAGGGTGCGGTGGGTGTTTTAAGTCTTCAGAGATGGAAAAAGCTGCATGTGGCTCCAGAGCCGCTGGTTGGCCGAGCCCTGTTCTGGGAGACCCCTGTGGGGTGAAGGGCATGGAGATGATGGCTGATCTCTCTTGCAGCACTGACGAGGGTTCCTCTGAAGATCTTGGCTCACAACAACTTTGTCGGCCGTTTGATTGGGAAAGAGGGACGGAACCTGAAGAAGATTGAACAGGAAACTGAGACCAAGATCACCATCTCACCGTATGTAGAGCTCATCACACACACACACAAACAACTCTCAAAACAACTTGGGGCAGTAGTGTTCTAGCAGTTAAGGAAGCGGCCCCGTAATCAGAAGGTTGCCGGTTCGAATCTCGATCCACCAAGGTGCCACTGAGCAAAGCACCGTCCCCACACACTGCTCCCCGGGCGCCTGTCATGGCTGCCCACTGCTCACTCAGGGTGATGGGTTAAATACAGAAGACAAATTTCACTGTGTGCACCGTGTGCTGTGCTGCTGTGTGTCACAAGTGACAATCACTTCACTTCTTCACAAACTCCTCCCCCTCAGGCTCCAGGACCTGACTCTGTACAACCCGGAGCGGGTCATCACGGTGAAGGGCTCCATCGAGGCGTGCGCCAGAGCCGAGGAGGAAGTCATGAAGAAGATTCGAGAGTCGTATTGAGAACGACGTCGCTGCTATGAATGTAGGACACACACACACACACACGTCCACCACCATTGACCCCTCTCAAAACCACTCCTCTCTCTTTAGCTGCAGTCCAACCTGATCCCAGGCCTGAATCTGAACGCGTTGGGCTTGTTTCCGGGTGGCGCCGCTGGGGGTGTCACCCCCTCCATGGTCAGCGGCCCCCCAGCTGGACCTCAGCCAGGATACCCCTCCTACGGGGTGAGAGAACGAGAGAGAGAGAGAGAGACTCTTCTAATACATGGTCTTGCGTTTGTCCAGTGTTTAACTCAGTGTGTGTGTGTGTAGGCACAGCCGGAGTCTGAGACCGTTTACCTGTTCATCCCGGCACTGGCGGTGGGCGCGGTCATAGGGAAGCAGGGTCAACACATCAAACAGCTCAGTCGCTTCGCTGGAGCATCAATCAAGGTGTGTGTGTGTTTGTTTTTAATATAATTCAGTTGTCCACTTTCCTGGTTATTCAGCTCATCTGACCCTGACCACCGTATTGGCCTCAAGTTTCTTAGTAGTAGTAGTAGTAGTAGTAGTAGTAGTAGTAGTCGTCTGTCATAGCCTACTTAATAGGCTGTGCTACGCAGGTACATTCATGTGGGGTGTGTTCTTTTCATATTAAGCAATCCCTCCAGGATTTAGCAATAAACATTTGTGACTACTTCAATCAGGGCACCTGCAGGGTCTTAAAATTTTGTATTTGTAAATTTAGGCCTTAAGTTGACGTTCCTTGTCGCGGCATGGAACCGTGGTGTGTATGGGATGTTGTGGTAAAGATCTGGGCATAAAAGTTTAGGACGTGAGGACGGGGGAATGTTACGCATTATAGAGCAGGGATGTCTGTTATAAATGTGTGTGTCTGAAGATGACACGCGTTTGTACCAGGTTTGGTGCATGTAGGATATACTGTCTTTCAACAGGAAGCCTTGTTCAACGTACAATAAAGTCCTTATTAGTGGGCAGTGGGGGCCCAGCGGTTAAGGAAGCAGCCCCGTAGTCAGAAGGTTGCCGGTTCAAATCCCGATCCGCCAAGGTGCCACTGAGCAAAGCACCGTCCCCACACACTGCTCCCCAGGCACCTGTCGTGGCTGCCCACTGCTCACTCATTGTACTGGGTTAAATGCAGAGGACAAATTTCACTCTGTGCACCGTGTGCTGTGCTGCTGTGTATCACAAGTGACAATCACTTCACTTTCACTTATCAGTGCTTTTTTTTTTTTTTTTTTTTTTTTTTTTTTTGTTAAGATTTTAGCACAGTAAACATTTTTAATTCACAAATCATATATTTCCTTCATATGCTAGGAAAGGCGCGACATTAGTCGTAAAAGTGGTCTTAAGATTTTAAGATTCAATGTTCTTTGGTAACTGTGAAACTGCTGAAATAACTGAGACTCCATCGGGATGGTTTTGCCTCAGCCGGTCTTGCAGGTCCACAACTTGAGTGCGTGGCAGTGGGATAAAAAGGTTTTCCATTTACTGCTTTAGTTTGTTCCACCACCACGTTACGTGCAGTACAAAATAGTGTAACAGGAAGTGCAAGAGTGACAATGGCGTCAACCAGTGGTAGGTAGTGGCCTAGTGGGTAACCAGAAGACCCGGGTTCAAGCCCCGCTTACCACCATTGTGTCCCTGAGCAAGACACTTAACCCTGAGTGTCTCCAGGGGGGGACTGTCCCTGTAACTACTGAAAGGCGCTGTGGATAAGGGCGTCTGGTGAATGTAAATGCAGTGGCCGTCTAAATGAACTCGAACTTGACTTCTAGACCAACTCCATGTTCTGCACCATGTGATTTTGTAAAGGCCAAGTTGAACAACATTCCTGTCGTGTGGTCCTTTTCCACGCCAACACAGCAGCATCAGTACGCCGGTAAGCAGAGTTAAAAATCGGCCTATCTGCAGCAGCCAGTACAAGGAAAATGGACATGCAACATTAATTTACCCCCCACTTTCATGCAGAACCCTTGGGAACACTTTAATGGTGCAAAATATAGGACGTTCTGCAATAGGTCAAAATTGCCAAAAGGTTGCGGCGGTTCAATAAAAGTGCAAAATGCAAGTAATTTGATTGTTGCGATCATGACATTGCAATTCCTGGATGGAACTTATGTTTGTCCCTTGGTGAACCCAATCCAAGGTCTTCATAGACCTAGTGAGACATTAAATGAGAGCGAGAAGAAAAAGCTTGCCAGGCACTTCCTTGCTCTCTTACCTCTTGGATCAGGAAGCATGACTGAAAGTGAAGAGACATGTAGGATTTTTACAAAAAAAAAAAAAATGGTTTCTTTGTCTCAAAAAGCAGACCCTATTTAGAGAATAGTCTGAACTTGAAGTTCTTTTAATTTTGTAAATTTTATTTATTTATTTATTTATTATTATTTAAACTGGTGCAAAGGTGACAGCAGTGTTTGTTGTGCATGAGAAATACTCCCAGCAGGTGTCCCTTTGCATGAAGGATACTTTTTTTTTTTTTTTTTTTTTTTTTTTTTTTTGTGAGCTTTGTGCAGTAAATTGCTGGATTAGTACATTTTGTGGGATTTGACACGAGGGGACTGAAAAGGCCCTTACAGAGCTGCATGTTTCCCCGGGTAATGGTAGCAGACGTGCGTGTCTTCTGTCGGGAGGGCGGAGCTTGTGTGTTGACCCGCCTCTTCCTGTCTCTCAGATCGCTCCTGCTGATGGAACTGATACCAAACAGAGGATGGCGATCATCACAGGACCACCTGAGGCCCAGTTTAAGGTGTGTGTTTGTGGTTTTGAAGACTCTGTGAAGGTAGAGAACGTGAAATCTTGTGCTCCTCAGGCTCAGGGTCGTATCTTTGGGAAGCTGAAGGAGGAGAACTTCTTTGGTCCTAAAGAGGAGGTGAAGCTGGAGGCTCACATCAAAGTCCCGTCTTCTGCAGCAGGAAGGGTGATTGGAAAAGGCGGGAAAACGGTATACCACAGTCACATGCTCTCACATCTTCTCTACTCGTCTGCGTTGTAATAAGTTCTCTCCTTTTAAACCCCCTGCCCAGGTAAATGAGCTGCAGAACCTGTCCAGCGCGGAGGTAGTGGTTCCGCGAGATCAGACCCCAGATGAGAATGACCAGGTGGTGGTGAAGATCTCAGGCCATTTCTACGCGAGTCAGGTGAGCGTGGAACTCCTCCATGTTCTAACCGGGCCAGTTCTGTGGGAGCGCTGACCGTTACGTGCCGGTTCTCTTCCGGTTCCGCTGCTGCAGGTGGCTCAGCGCCGGATTCAGGAGATCCTTTCTCAGGTGCGGCGACAGCAGCAGCCCAAGCCGGCCCCGCCCGGCCCACCCATGGTCCAGGAGGAAGTAGAGCACCTCTGTCGTCAGGGAGACGGCCCGCCGACCGACTGTACACATCTCTCTCAGGGTTCAAGTCCCGCCCTGATCACACCCTGGGGACTTCCTGTTCTCTCTCCTGGTCTCCTCCCCTTCACTCAACTGGTCAACCTGCACTTTCTCACAGATGTTTTCAGTTGGTTTATGAAATGATGAAATGATTGGGTTTTCTCTTGCTTTCAGACTGGGCGGGACTTACTGACTCAGGGGTTTGTTTGAGACAGGAAGGGGAGGGGCTTGACCTGGAAGTTTGTGACATTTTTATAAATTTGGGTGCATTTTATTGATATATAATAGTAAGAGAATAGGAGGTGGACGACACTGCCGCTGAGAACTGAGGGAAGTGTTGCTTGGTCTTGGCCAGGAAACCAATGAAATATGCATTTTTACCGATCTACCTCAGGCTGTAGTACCTCAGAAAAGATCTATAGAAAATAATTATATAAATTTTTTTTTTTTTTTTTTTTTATTTGCTTTGTGGTATTTTGTATACTTTGTAAAGCTAATAGTTCTTGAACATTTTTTTTATTTTTTAAGAAAAATTTAAACGGTCGGCTGCCAACTCCCTGGTCCTCATCTGCTGCCATGTGGCGCCCCCTTCTGGGGTCCGTCGGTCTGGTTGGGTGTCCGGTTCATTTTGTGTAGATCCATGGTCTGGGGAATAAATTTCCACTTCAATGCCAGAGTGGATATAATAAAATCAAATCTGAATGTCTCTCTAACCCCTCCCTTACCTGCCGAATTTATTTAGTTTTTGGTTCTGCTCGGACTTCCACACTAGTACCGCCATCTACCTCAGTCCCTTGCACCGCGACGTCTTTTCTGTTCTTGATTCTACCTCTACGGAGACTACCGTTTTCGAATCAGAGGGTCACTTCTCCCTGATAAATGGAAATAAAAATAGAGAAGCTTTAAGTGGGAATGATTAGAGTTTAAAGGTCAGTGAACATTTATTTTTGCCTGCCTTATCTGACTGTTATGTGAATTCAAAAAGGGAAAAAAAAAAAAAAATGATATTTGATTTGATTCATCAGTGTCTTCATGGTAAAGGGTCATTTTGGGTCAGTGAATGAGTAAAAGCCTCCTGTGTTTATTTCCTCAGATTTTTCTTTGCTGTTTCTTTTTCCCCTTTGGTTGTGTGCTGGATCATGTATTTTGGAATAATGTGACTGATTTTTTATTTTTTTTGGGGACACGTGTTCTGATCTTCAGCATGGCCTCCCTTCCTCCATGCTTGTCACACCTCACACAACTCACCTTGTCAAAATGGAAAAAATAAAGTCAAGTTGGCTCCAAGCAGTACTGTGCCTTGCTTTACTCTTTAACTGTGTATTATTGAACCTAGGGGGACTGTATAGACTGAGCACTGGACCCCTCTGCCGGGACTTCAGGGCTCACAGATATAAGATTATGACCCACTGATTGTCCGGTTACAGTGGGCGGGATTTTATTAGACACCAAGTGAAGCAGAAAGAATGGTCGATTCTTGATCACCTCTGGACCAGAATGTAATGACTGGACTGCTGGACCAGAGCATCTCTTCTACTGGAGCTCTGGATAAGGGTTCCCTGCCACCCAAAAAAACCCGGTTCTCTAAATGGCAAACTTGGGAACCTGCTCTACATGATGTGGCTGACCGGCACGTGTGTGTGTGAGAGAGAGAGAGAGGGGTTTAGAGAGACAAAAGTTTATATGAGTTCATATTAACACTTTATACCAAAATTCATCCATGCTCTGGGATTGTCTCTGGTAGGAGGTCCGTAAAACAGCTCCATTAACTGTTAATTTATTAGAAGTTCCAAACATGCCATATTGTACAAAGTAAATTAATTAAACCATTTTATATTAGAAGCGTTTCCACATTCATTTGTAGGATAATAGAACATGAAGTGTTAGTAGTTTGTGGTGTTGAAGCTTCAAGTAAGACTTGTCCTGATGGAACATCTGGACGTTTTAGTCACGCTGATAAGACTTTGAGCGCCTGTGATTGTGTGTGTGTGTATGTTAAATATGTTAAATGTGTAATAATTTTCCCAATTTATAAAAATTGACCCCCTGTGACCTACAGGGGGCGCCTGTCTGACAGCAGGTGACTTCGCTCCTCATTGGCTGGGAAGAGTGCTGCCCTCACTCTCCCAAGATGACCTCTGACCCCTGATGGCTCTCCGGCATCCTCAACCATTGACCTCCGCACCGGACGGTAGACTTTATAACGTCTGAGAGACAGAGGGGGGGGGCGGGGTCACAGGCTGGATTTGTGTGTGTTATTGCGAGCATGTACGTGTATGTCACCTGTACACCATGAAGCCGATGATGGCGAAGACAATTAACAGCACAGCGCTGGACGTCAGGACGACCTCCGCAGCCTGAGGTCTGAGCTCTGGGGACAGAGACAGGCGCTTATTACATCGCTTCATCCCAGTAAAATGACTGTTGCCTAGGTAACAGTGTTCGGCCACACGTACCCGTGCGCTCGGCGCTGCTGATGGTGACGGTGGTGGTGGCGAGGGACATGCTCCTGGAGTCCTCCAGCGTGATGTTGACGCAGTACGTCCCGGCCTGACGAAACGTGCGATTCAGGCTGACCTGGCAACCAAGTGGGACCAGTGGCACGGCGTCACACACGATGCTCTTCACCTGGCGACAGGTGCCGTCCGAAACGATGGTGCAGGCAGAGGTTGGAACGCTGCAGAGCAGACAGACGGGTGTGTGTGTGTGTGTGTGTATATGGGGGGAGGTTGGTGTGTGTCACTAACTCACCTGCCAAGGTACGTCACCAGGAAGTTGACAGTTGTGTTTGTCACTCTGGTTGCCGTGATCTCCACTATCCTGCTGGGAGGCTCTAAACGTATATTGGGCATCGGCTCTACACACACACACACACACACACACACACACACACACACACACACAGTGATCTAGACACACCTGTGTGTACAGGTGTGACCAGGTGAGGACCGTATGAAGCTGCTCCTCACCCACGATGCTGATCTTCCCCTCGAACGTGCCATACATGTAGCGGAAGCAATCCGTTGCGGAGAGACGCGAGTGTCGGAGCAGGGGCGGGAAAGAGGGCGGGGCCGAGGGCTGCACGGTGACGTCGCTCTGAGAGGGGCTGGCCACAGGGGGCAAGGACGTCACGTCCCCGCCGGTTGGAAGCGGGTCAGTAGCGTAGGCAGTGGTGGTCTGGACAGGGGGGCGGGGTGTGGTGACTGGGGCTGAAATTGACAGAAAATAAGTCACACACACACACACACACACACTGAAAGTCTTTTTTTCATAGTATATCGGGACATGAGCGGAAACTTTGGATTCTGGTCCCACCTATCTGTGGTGGATGAATTACGGGGACACTGGCCCTGTCCCCATAATCCCAAATGTCCCTGTAATGTTGGTGCGTATTCAGGTCAAAAGTCTTTGTAAACCACAAAAACCAATACACACACCATGCACATGCACGACGATGCACATGCACACACACCTTTGCTGGTGAGGACATGAGTACCAGGAGGGTGGGCGGGTGCAACTGTCAATCAGAGACAAGGACAGTCACGTGACCTGACGCGTGCCGTTGCAGTGGTGGGCGTGGCCGGCAGGTGCGTGCATTACCTGTCGTCGATGGGACTCTGGGGTGCTTTGTAGTTTGGGGTGGGGGCGTGGGCGGGGGGCAGGATGTCCGAAACGCCGCCTCCACCACGAGCTTCACGGTGACGTTTCCCGTCACGCTGTACGCGTGGGTCGCCACGTTGCTATGGGTGACCAGCTGGTTGCCGTCGCGGAAATCCCAGATGAAGTCCACGGCGTCGGCTGTCTTCAGGAAGCTGCTGGGGTCGTGCAGCTGCACCACAAACACGATGTCGGCGCCGCGGATGAAGACGTTCTGCTGCGAGATGTTCCCCGCGGCCTTCTGGGACATGTTCACTGCCAGCGGGATCTTATCTGCCAGAAGAAGACAGTCTCCATGGCAACAGCTTTGGAGTTGTACCTGTGTGTGTGGGGTGGGGGAAGAGGCGCATTGCGGGACGTACCTGTGATGAAGTACACGGTCTTGTCCGCAGCAAGGGGGCTGTACTTCCTGCGTTCACGTTTCCTGTAGACCAGCACTTCCATAAGCCCCGCCCCGAACGTCCAGCCTGTCGTGTTCAGGGTCAGGTGGGACGAGGAGCCGTCGCACGTCTCGAAATACTGACCTGGGAGGCGAGACAAGACAGACGTACTACCTCCAGGGGGACCGTCCCCGTCACCCCTGGCCGCACACTCACCCATGCTGTGCCAGACGTAGACGTAGCTCCTCTGCCTCCAGTCGTTGGTCTGGGGGAAGGGCTTCCCGTCCGGAAACACGTTGCAGCTTTTCGGATCCACACACTTCCCAAATCCATAGTCCTCCATCCAGGATGTCCAGTTGGACAGCTGATCTTTGGCTGAGGAGGAACGTCACAAGCACCAATGAGGAACGTTTGACACCCACCGGTCACGTGGTCCGAGGTACCACGCAGGTCCTTCAGAGAAGCTGCTGCACCTGACGCCTCCATCCCGTCTGCGGGGAACTCCAGCGCGGCCGTGAAGGTCAGGAGGGACCCGTTCATGGCGGGACTGTCGCTGGTGACGCGGACCTTCGGCGGGGACCCTGGTGGGCGGGGCGAGTGGAGCATTTTTTAATCATCGGACTCTTCTTACTGATCCGTTCGGGTGGGCGTGGTCACCTACCATGTCTGCGCGAGAGTCCGGCCGGTCTGAAGGGCGGGTAGAGGGACTCGTCCCACGGGTTGGTGTCGGGATCCCACCCGGGAATCGGGAACGGGACGGGGAAGGTGTGTTGGTGTGGAAACATGTCCCTGTACCCTGGCGCGCGTGACACACACCACGTGGACTTTTATTATGATGTTGATGATGAAGATTATAAATAAGAAGACAGGGCAGGAACGTGGTTCCTGTGTGTAATCAGAGAGCAGCGCGGCAAATTGAACTCACAAGACAACTCGCGCGCGCGCGGGCGCGCGCCCCCGACGCTTAATTGGGTTCATGGGACCGACCGAGCGTTCCGAATAAACATCATCATCATCATCATCACCGCTCTCTGTTACATACATACACGACTTTCCCCTCTAACAAGTCACAAACATTCACACAACTAATAAGACACGAATATTAAAATAATTTCTCTTGTTCAGAAACTTGATTTGTGAGCGAGTCCCGCAGGTCGGAAACTTACTTCTCCCGTCGGCAGAAGCGCCGGACAAGACGCAGAGGACCAGGACAGCAGCAGCAGCAGCAGCAGCAGCAGCGGGGGACTCGACCGTCTTCATCCTCCTCTTCATCCCCATCTCCATCCTCATCCTCAGCTCCGTCCTCTGTGCGCTCCAGCCCGCTTGTGCGCGCGAACCAACTTTTAACGGCGGTCCGGCGCGCGCGAGGTGACATGTGACGCGCGCGTAACGAGACGCGTCTGATCGTTCATTACAGCTCATGTGGACCGAGAGACGCACACACACACACACACACACACACACACAGAGACACACACACATAGAGACACATCCACACACAGAGAGACACGCACACGCAGACACACAAACACACAGACACACACACACACACACACACACACACACAGAAACACATACACACAGAGACACACACACATAGAGACACATCCACACACAGAGAGACACGCACACGCAGACACACAAACACACAGACACACACACACACACACACACACACAGAAACACATACACACAGAGACACACACACACATAGAGACACATACACACACACAGAGAGACACGCACACGCAGACACACAAACACACAGACACACACACACACACACACACAAACACACAGAGACACACACACATAGAGACACATCCACACACACAGAGAGACACGCACACACAAACACACAGACACACACACACACACACACACACAGAAACACATACACACAGAGACACACACACACACATAGAGACACATCCACACACAGAGAGAGACACGCACACGCAGACACACAAACACACGCGCACACACAGACACACAAACACACAGAGACACACACACAGAAACACACACACATACAGAAACACACACACACAGACACACATAAACACCCACACCCACACACAGACACACACACAGACACAGACAGACAGACACACACACAGAGACAAACACACACACACAGAGAAACACACCCAGGCTGTCTATAGGAAAGTTTCGTTTAAACGCAGCCAAATTCTAATGAAACATCCTTTATTTACATTTTTATTTACAGCCCATTTTAAGGTCAATAACAGCAATCAAATATGAACACTATTCCATTTAATAAGTGTTTCTGCTGCGTGTCCGCGCTGTTTGCTGAAGTAATAACGATGCTCGTGTGTCACGTTGCTCCCCGTTTCCGCGACGTTTCCCCCAGAATAAAAGCGGAAGACGCACCTGTCATGCGGCCGGTCCTCGCGGCGCGCCGCGGCGTCCGGTCATGCGGCTGGCGGGGTATAAAGTACGTAGAATACCAATACACACGCACTTCATATGCGTGTGTGAAGCGAGAGACGTGGCCATACAGACTTGGGGTCAGTGGTGGCCCAGCGGTTAAGGAAGCGGCCCCGTAATCAGAAGGTTGCCAGTTCAAATCCTGATCCGCCGAGGGGCCACTAAGCAAAGCACCGTCCCCACACACTGCTCACAGAGACACGAGGTCCCAACACACTGCTCCCCGGGCCCCTGTCATGGTGCCCACTGCTCACTATGGGTGATGGTTAAATGCAAAGGACACATTTCACCGTGTGCTGTGTTAGTAGGGCTGTAGTAGCCTTTCAACCATTGTGTCCCTGAGCAAGACACTTAACCCTGAGTGTCTCCAGGAGGGGACTGTCCCTGTAACTACTGATTGTAAGTCGCTCTTTTTCTTAATTGCGCTACTTTGTCCTCTGTCCCCTGGTGTAAACCTGTTATTATGTACAAACGGACCTGTATGAAAGTGTATGACGATGTATGATGTGTGTTTCGCTCAGCAGCATGTAATTCGCGATGCTGCCGGCGCCAGATAGGGGGCGCTGACGCGTTCTAGGCGCCTCGCTTCGCGCCGTCCGGGCAAGGCGAGAAGCAGTAGTTCAACTTCCGGTGTGAAAGGTGGCAGGCTGCTTCACGTGAGAGAGAAGGTGCCAGAAGACGCCGGTGTATGTCTGGTGTGTGTCCCGTGTTGTGTGGTGATTTGGTTTTGGTTGATTATGCGCTGTGTTTGTTTGTTTGAGACTGAAAGACTCGCTCATCAGCAGCAGCAGGGTCAGAGTTCAGAGTTCAGGGACGCGGTGGTCAAACTGATGAGTCGGTTTCTGTAACTTGACCCGATAAACCAATAATTTCACCCCTCTGTAAAATACACGCTGGTGTAGATGGAGTAGGTGGTGTAGATTGTATGGTGCTGGTGGTTTTGTTTATTTGATGTATGATGTTGTGTGGTGGTTGTGATGATTGTTGTGTGTATTTTGTGCCTGATGTTGTGGTGGTTGTTGTGTATATTTGATGTATGTTGTGTGTATTTTGATGTTCAGGATCTTAACACCACCGGACCTCCTGCGCTGCTACCAGATGGGCGTCACCAGTTTTCTGAATGCAGCCATCAGGAGTTCTGTGGGTTCCAGGGCGACGGTGTTTCTGCGACCGTCCCCCTGTTTCAGCTCCGTACCCAGGTCAGGGTCTTGGTGACTCTCATGACTTCAGGACCGGGGGTCTTCAGAGTCTTAGTGTCTTCTGTTTTTCAGGAAAATGATGTCAGCAGGGAAGATGGATCATCTGCAGAAAACAGGCAGAAACTACAGACAGATGGTGGGTACAGATAGCAAATATGGATATTTATATATACACACACACACACAGTACCAGTCAAAAGTCTGGATGCCCCTACTCTGTGTGGGTTATGGAGACTAAGATGGAGCCATTCTGAAGAATCCAATACAAGAAACATATTTAGTATTTGTTGTATCAGGAGAAAAGGAAGTATGTTTGAGCATCCAGTTTTTTTTTTAATGAGATGCTCATTAACATGAGCGAATGATCAGAAAGTGTTCAGCATTCAGGAGTGATTGAAATCGCCCCCGTCGTCCAACTTAAGATGGCGGAGAGAAGACGTGTGAGATGCTGCCATCACAGTAAAAGCTCCCTGATTTGTAGAGACTGAAATCTTCAACTTTTTCTATGTTATGTGAAAGTGAAGTGATTGTCATTGTGAGACAGCACACGGTGACACAACGAAATGTGTCCTCTGCTTTTAACCATCACCCTTGGTGAGCAGTGGGCAGCCATGACAGGCGCCCGGGGAGCAGCGTGTGGGGTCGGTGGCACCTCAGTGGCACAATTCGAACCAGCAACCATCCGATTATGGATCCGCTTCCTTAACCACTAGGCCCCCACTGTAAACGTACATAACACCATGTTCAATAATGTAAAAAAATGCAAGCCCCATAAATGAGTAGGGGCGTCCAAACTTTTTTACTGGTTGTGTACATAAACAATATTTTAGTTGAAATGTTACTCGGTCGTGTGAGGTGTTGCTGGGAAAATATCAACATCAATTATTTACGTGGTCAGAGGTTAAGAGTGAAAGGTCACCGTCTCATGGTGATGTCGTCGCTGTGCCGTCAGGCTCTGTTCCCGGCGCGGGTCACTGGCATCGGCGCCGAGTCCCAGACGGTGCGGCGGCTGCGCCTAGAAGTGACCGACCCGGACTTCAGCTTTCGAGCTGGGCAGTGGTGAGTCCACACACACACTTCTATGGTGGTTTGTAACAGTAGAGTGTGTTGTGTGATCTGTGTGTGGGTTGTCACGTTCCCCAGTCTAGGGGTTTTAAAAGGTCCCATGACATGGAAATTATCACTTTGTGTGATTATTTAACATTAATACAAGTTTAAAGATCTTGTTCAGCAAGGCAGCTGAAGCACTACATTATGGGATCTGTGGTTTTTGTGTCGTTGGCTCTTCGTGACGCCGGCCATAGTCGTGGATCTGTATGTGGGGACCTCGTGGGATGTTCACTGCGGGCCATGAGCCTGTATAAGGTCCTGCGGTGGTTAGAAATTATGGTAGATGTCCCTCTTATGACTGCCTCTCTCATCCTAAAAATAAAAAATACATTTTAAATAAAAGATAAAATCTACAGCCACCACAATGGCGTGCCCTGGAAAAATCTGGATACATTTGGAAAGAGACTTCGGATACAGTATTAGGGGACCAACAAGACAGATATAAAAGCAAAAAAAAAAAAAAAAAAGTCATGTCATGTCAGGGGACCTTTCAGAAACGCAACATGGGTGTGGAGAGCAGACAGCCAAACAAAACGAACAAACTGTGTGTGTGTGTATGTATGTATACACTCATACAAACAATACCAAGCAGCATCAGCACAGCTGACCGACATCAGAAGAGCCTGAAGTGGTGGTACGGAGAACATAACTCTGTAAGCATGTAGGGAACACAAACAAAAGTGAACAAAGGAGCACAGATACACACAGAAGCTGACACAAGTGTCACGGGTTAACACCGGAGAGCAGTAAATTCAGCACCAATAAAGTATACGCAGACATCTCTGTGGACCCTGGGGACACCCTGAACGAGTAAGGGCCCAACAGACCCTGGGGACCTGCCAACAACACTCTCTTTAAGTCCCCTGATGTAGGTTGTGGTGGCCAATCATCAGATGGTAGGTGGAGCTAGTAGATTTAAACTCCTCCCACAAAGTGAACATAAAAGAAAAAGGGACACAACACGCAGCCAGACACACAGAAGATGTGGGACCATACGTCTAGGGACATGGAGACATAACAGTGTGTTGCTGATACTGTGTTAATCTGTGGCAGGGTGGACCTATTCATCCCCGGTGTGGAGAAAGTGGGCGGGTTTTCCATATGCTCCGCCCCTGGGCTGCTGCAGAGGGAGGGTGTGCTGGAGCTTGCCGTCAAATACGCACAACACCCACCTGCACACTGGGTACACACACAGGTGAGTGTGAGGAAAGATCTACATTTCTTACAGCCTTTTCCTGGGTGGTGGTGGCCTGGTGTGTAACCCACTCACCTAGTAACCAGGTGACCACAAAGTCCCAGGTTCAAACCCCACTTACTACCATTGTGTCCCTGAGCAAGACACTTAACTTTGAGTGTCTCCAGGGGGGGACTGATTGTAAGGTGTTCTGGATGAGGCCGTCTGATAAATGCTCCCAAATTCTCCCATACCACCCCTCTGCTACGTTCCCTTCACTGGCTCCCAGTAGCTGCACGCATCAGGTTCAAAATACTGATGCTGGCCTACAAAGCCAAACATGGAGCAGCACCATCCTACCTCACAGCCCTCATTACACCTCGCACTGCACCTCGTCTACTCCGAGCCTCCAGTACTGCTCGCCTGGTCCCTCCATCTCTGAAGGTAAAAGGAAAACATTCATCCAGACTCTTCTCCGTCTTGGCCCCTCGGTGGTGGAATGAACTTCCCCTCGAGGTCAGAACAGCTCAGTCACTGAGCACCTTCAAACGGCAGCTCAAGACCTTCCTCTTTAAAGAATATTTAGATTAAATTGTAATTTTCTTGTCAAACTTTGTGTACAGAATCTACAACAGAGTGAATTAAATAGATGTATTCATAGTTGGGGTCCTAGTGAACCGGAATTGATCTCTTCATCGATGGTAACTTGAAAGCACGTTGTAAGTCGCTCTGGATAAGGGCGTCTGCCAAATGCCGTAAATGTAAATGTAAATGTAAATGCTGTAAATACTGTGTGTCCCTTTTTTCTTTCTTAGTGTGCTCTGGATTCTCGTGTAGTGGTCAGAGTGGGTGGAGATTTCTTTTTTGACCCCGCCCCTGGTGATTCACCTGTTGACCTTCTCCTAGTTGCCGGGGGCGTTGGCATCAACCCCCTCAACTCCATCCTCCAGCACAACATCGACCTTCTGCGACACTCACACACTCACACACACAGCCAGGTGTACATTCCTGGGCACACACACCTCTGCTACAGCGCCAAGAACACAGAGGAGCTGCTCTTTAAGGTGTGTGTGTGTGTGTGTGTGTGTAGAACATAATTTTCAGCATCAACATTGTGATGTTTACCACAATGTGTGTGTGTGTGTGTGTGTGTGTGTGTGTGTGTGTGTGTGTGTGTGTGTGTGTGTGTGTGTGTGCATTTCAGAGCTCCATTGTTGAGGTTTGTGAGGAATTCCCAGATTATTTCTCTTGTCAACTACATGTCACACAGCAGAGGGGGGAGATTGACCACAAGCTTCAGCCATACACCATATGTGAGTACACACACACACACACACACACGTATAACCACAATATAAAGAGTATGTCGTATGCTCATGTTTATTTTGTGCCTGTGTGTGTGTGTGTATGCGGGGTGACAGCTGAGAGGATATCAGAAGCGGAGCTGGCTGAGTGTGTGAACAATAGAACAGTGTGTTTCCTGTGCGGGCCGCCACCCATGATAGAGAGCGTCTCCACCCAACTACGCGCCCTCGGCCTATCAGAGGACAGGATCCGCTATGAAAAATGGTGGTAAACTGTGGTCAACACACAGTTCTCTCCTGACTTGAACACACAAGCTAATGATGCACTTGACTCTCTGGACCACACCATTACGTGCGCACGCATAAACGGACAAACAGTTGGGGGCGCTGCTGCTGTTCTGGGTTTTTGGCTTGAAGTGTGCAGCTGGTGATAGAGATTTTTTATTTTGATTTATTTATTTGCATTGATTTTAACAAACTCCTTCTGGTGGGCACAATAGAGGCAGATCTGTGGTACCTGCTATGGACACGCCCCCCCTGTACCTCCCGCCAGAAGAACTTTACTCAAACTGTTGAAGTGATTTATTTATCTGTGCCAATAAACATGTACAGTGACTCACGTTGACTTTGTATTCCTACTGTATATTAATCATGATTCCCTTGAGGCATTATAATAGGGCTACAACTAACGATTATTTTAATAATCGATTAATCTGTCGATTATTTTTTTTGATTAATCGTAGAATCTGATTTAAAAAAAAAAAAAAAACAAGAAAAGCATTCATTTCCAACCCTTTATTCAAAAACAGAACCAAAATCTTTAGAAAGTGCACAAACATGTTGCTCCTTGAGCTGTTATAATAATAATAAAATAAAAATTGACTAACACAAAAAACATACACATGTATGCTTTACATCTGCCAAATATAGACTTTTTTTTTTTTATAAAGTGCCATCTGAGCTGCCAGAACGATAAATCATTTATAAAAAAAAAACAAAGAACAATACAAATCAGAAAATTTAACAGGATTTGTTTGAATGTCAGAACTTGTTCTCTACACTACACTGCAGATGCACACACTCGCAGACGCACACACTCACAAACTCACACTGACACACACACACACACACACTGCAAAAAAATGCTTTTCTAACTTAGTAGTTTTGTCCTGATTTCAGTCCAAATCTCTAAAAAATCTTAAATCAAGATACATTTACTAGACACATGAAATAGCATAAGAAATGATGTCTTGTTTTCTGATAAAACATCTCAAAATTAAGTGATTGTTTAAAACAAGCAAAATTATCTGCCAACGGGGTAAGAAAACTAATCTTAATGAGATATAATCTCAAACAGAAGCATTTTAAGCATCACTTAATTTTCTCATGCCATTTTTCTTGTCTAGTAATCTTGATTTAAGATTTTTTTTTTTTAAACACCAGCACCAGGGACATTACGTTCCTCACTTCAAAACGGAACAAAAGTAGGATTCTGTAGCGACTTCCCCTGCTGCTGAACTCCCTTCTTCCTCCTCAAACACTCCAACATGTTTGCGTTTCAGGTGCAGGATCATTGCCGTGGTGCTCCCGTGCCGTGCCATGTCGCTTTTGCATATTTTCGCGCAGATTTCTCTGCCTCCGCCGTGTATCTGTCCTCTACCTCCGCTCGTTTTTTTTTTGTGCTCCGCGCTGACTATGAGGCGCCAAACTCTGCTAGCATCTGTGCGCGAGAGAGACCGAGTGTGTTAACTCCGCTCCACGCTCAAATAGTTTTCTTTTAATAATCAAACGTTTCCTAATCGATAACGAATCGATTAGGAAATTCGTTGCCAACTCTTTTAGTAATCGATTTTTATCGATTCAATCGATTCGTTGTTGCAGCCCTACATTATAATAATAATAATGTGAACTGCTAAACAAGGACATACCATGAAACAAACCAGAGGGTCACCACAGCCACCACCACCGTTACAACTACAGCTTCAGGGATCTTCAAATGGACCAGTAACATCATTGTGGACACGTAATCTAGACCATGACACTGACTACATCCTGGACTTCTCCAACCCTACAACTGTAGGACTTATTATTATATCATATCCAACCCTGCACTGACACCATTTGCAGGCTCACTCTACCCTGGAAGGGGGTCCCCCTCTGTATCACTCCTTCCCAACGTTTCTTCCTTTCTTTTTTTTTTCCTTGTGTGCAGAAGGATCAAGTGTGGGGGGTGTCAACTGTAGGGCCTGTCAAAGCCCATTGAGACATACTGTGTGTGATTTTGGTCCCAGGGGCGGGGTCAAAAAAGAAATCTCCACCCACTCTGACCGCTACGCGAGAATCCAGAACACACTAAGAAAGAAAAAAGGGACACACAGTATTTACAGCATTTATCAGACGGCCTCATCCAGAACACATTACAATCAGTCCCCCCCTGGAGACACTCAGGGTTAAGTGGTTTTGCTCAGTAATGGTGTGGGCCGGCATTTCTTTGGGGCACACAGCCCTCCATGTGCTCGCCAGCGGTAGTCTGGCTGCCATTAGGTACCGAGATAAGATCCTCAGACCCCTTGTGAGACCACATGCTGGAGGACTCCAAATTCAGACCTCCATGGCTTGATAAACTTGGTTTACATCTACAATTTTTGTGTTTTTTTTGGGTTTTTTTTTTGTCAGCACATTCAACAAATTATTTAATAATAATTTAATTCACTCAGATCTAGGATGAGCCGTATATGAAATAAAATAATACAACGTGAATGTGCCTCGCTGGTGAAGTCAGCGGTCACCACAATTACAAAAAAAAAGAAGAAAAAAAAAAACCGAGTGGAGATGCCGGGGATTGAACCCGGGACCTCATACATGCGAAGCATGCGCTCTACCACTGAGCTACATCCCCTCGACGGAACGCGGAAGCCGGATCCGCCGAGGCTCCTGCCGGAGAGCCGTGCGAAGGGTCCACACGCGGCGGACGGACGCCAGAAAAGCTCGAAATCGATTACGATGCGTAAAAATGCGGGGAGATATTTATTACAGCCAGTGTTGGGGATAGTTACTCAAAAAAAGTAATGTATTACATATTACTCTCAAAAATAGTAATGCCTTACTTTACTTTATTACTCCCTGGAGAAAGTAACTAGTTATATTACTAGTTACTTTTTTTTTCTTAATAATGGCCTGAGATGCATCAGATGGAGGGAGCACATACAAAGGAGGAGTGTTCTTTAGGGTCTTTATTACACCAACAACAGACTGGCACTGTCTAGCACAAATAACTACAAACAACTGTACTTGTGCAATCAAGTACAAAAAGTATTAACTTCCTCAATGTTTAACAAACAATCAATCAAACTTCTTCTGGGCTGCTCGTTCATGTCACTCTGTCGCTTCGCAACGAGCCTGATGTGTCCGTGCTGTCGCTGCAGGTGCTTCTTCAAGTTGGAGGCAGAGTTACAAGCGGTGGAGAGCAGCTTTCTCCCCGGGCAGAGTGTTCACTTCACCGTCAAGTTATTTTCCTTCCGTTCAACATATTCAAAATAATGCCTGAATCTCGACCCGTCGAAACTAGCTTTCTGTTGCTGGGAACCTTCCTCTGAAAAAAGAGCTTGCCGTTGTTGACGCGTCCATTTTTTTCCCCATCTGTCTTTGCGGGTGCCGCTCTGCTGCCGGGTGTCGACCAATCGGTGATGGTAAATGATCCCTCGTGACAAACCCAGGCCAATCACTGTTCCGTTCACGCCCCCCGCCCCGCCCCTTCTGTTCTCTGTGTCGTGTGCCTTGTGTGTGATGAAGGTGAAACTGGCAAATGTAACGCAAGTAACAGGCGAGTAATGCCTTACACTACTAGTTACTGAACAAAGTAATATTGTTACAGTAACGCGTTACACCCAACACTGATTACAGCACGTTATAATAAAATACGGACGCCTGAAAGACCGTAGGACCGTCGGAAAGCCGTAAAAGATGGCCGCCACAGCGCACAGTCCCTGGTGGTCTAGTGGTTAGGATTCGGCGCTCTCACCGCCGCGGCCCGGGTTCGATTCCCGGTCAGGGAAGGTTGCTTTTACTCGTCATTTATGGAAGAAATTCAACTCGATTAACGTAATATGAGCTTAGCAAAAAAGAAAAAGGTATTATGAACGTTTTTTTATTATTTAAAATTTCAGCGTCTTAAGAATTTATATACTTTTTTTTTTTTTTTTTTAACAACTGAGCACCATGCAGAACACTACACCACCACTTGCTTAATTTTTAATCTCTCAATTCACCACCAGGACAAGGCAAAAGGAGTCATCATTTTACTCTATATTCTGCCCGCGAGTCAGATTACGCGGTGTGAGAACAATCATCTCCGTTAGGAGGAGACGTTTCAGCAAAAGAAAGAAACTATCATCAAAAATGAATTCAACTGGTTTAATGTCCACCAAAAGAAGGAAACCTTTACAAGCAACTAGTGTACAGTGAAGTGAAGAGGGGCGCGGTGGCCCAACACTCAACAGGCGGAACCTACAAATCCCACAATGTCTCAGGACACCGGTACGGTCACCGCTGCAGCAAACGAGAACAAAAAGTGCACAAACCATGCAGAAAACTAAGAACGTGAACGCTGAACACGCGAGAACGCGGTGAGGAACACACAAGGCGGCGGAGAAGCGGCGCTGGAGAAACCATTTGATGTGGTCCTACGTTCGAGTTGATTCAGATGGAAGTTGATTCCAGACCAGGAGGATCTGCGGGACGCTGGCGGGGCAACAACTGAAATGTTCCAACCACGTGACAAAACTGGGAGCACGAACGTGAAAAACCCAAAAGAAATGGAAATAAAAAAAGGTGAACGGGTGAGAAATGTTAAGCTCCTGGGATCAAGTCTGGAACACACACACACTCGACAAAGGGTTAACATAAAAATAAATAATATCCAAAAGTGGTTTTAAAAGTCTTAATTATTGAATTTTTTTTTTTGTTCCCTGCTTCTACATCACGCTGAAGCACTAAACCCCCCCCCCACCCAACCACCCTCCGAGCACATGTCGGGTTCCCTGTTCCAACAGTCGAGAGAAAAGCTTTAAGATCGGGGTTCTGCGCGCCTCCTCCTGCCAAGGGAAGAACACACACACACACACGACGTGAGCAGCGGGCCGGGCCGGCGACCGCGGTCAAGGCAGCGGCGCTCGTACGGACCTGCCCGCGGCGAACACGCTACAGTAACGTCAACAGCGTCTGTACCCCGCAGTCCACGTAGTTCTGAAACACACACACACACACACACACACACACACTTTACATCCAGCTCGGATCAGAGGGGCGTGACCACTACAGAAACGAAGGCTCACCTGGTTTATGAGTCGCGTTCTCTGTTCTCCAGACCAGTGTGGCGTAGCGTACTGAAACGCAACATCACCACGTCTAGTAGATGTCGCTGGATAAGGCTGTGAGTGAGTGTGTGTGTGTGTGTGTGTGTGTGTGTGTGTGTACCTGGTATGAGTAGGCTGTTTGGGCATAGCTCATGGGCAGAGGAGCGATCACTGGGGACTGGATACTGGAGTAGGGGAAGGGCTACACACACACACACACACACACACACACACACACACACACACACACACCAGGTGGGAGAACCGTTTGAAGAGAAAAATGAGGAATTCCATTTACGGACCGGTCTTCACACACACCTGCATGTACGGCCCTGCCGTATTCAGCACCGGCGAGTTGGGTTGGACGCCGACAGCCGGAGGACAGCACGCGCAGTAGATTGATTGGGAGGGGCTTATCCACGGAGACATGGGCATCAGGTGAGACTGCAACGTGCCTGAAAGTGAAGTGATGGTCATTGTGATACACGGCAGCACAGCACACGGTGCAGACAGTGAAATTTGTCCTCTGCATTTAACCATCACCCTTGGTGAGCAGTGGGCGGCCATGACAGGCGCCCGGGGAGCAGTGTGTGGGACGGTGGTTTGCTCAGTGGCACCTCGGCGGATCGGGATTCGAACCGGCAACCTTCTGATAACGGGGCCGCTTCCTTAACCGCCAGGCCACCACTTCCCCATTAGCACTGATACACACACACACAACCTTAGGAGGCAGCCGGAGGGACGAGACATACGTGAGGTGCGTTCCTTCATAATGGCCGGTCCCAGCTTGAGTTTCCTCCCCTTAAAACTGATCGGCTGCTGTAGACAAACACAACGAAAACACAACGCAAACACAACGAAATACGGAAGACCGTCAGGCAAGAATTCAGCAGCACGTGCGCACACACACACACACACACACACACAGCACGGAGAGCTCTTACTTCGACGATAGTCTGAATGTCCACATCTTCGCTGAAATAGATGAAGCCGTACCTTGAGGACAGGAAGTGAAGATCGGTGAGCCTCATCCACTTCACACGTGGTCCTCACTAGAGCTGTAATTCTTGGGCCCCTTGTAAGGCCGCCCAATTAATCGAATTTTAACCACGATTCGGCTGCCACAATTACATCAAGATGATCGCCAGCGATGTTTAAATAGCCAACCACAAGGGGGCAAAAGAAAGCATAGACAGAGCTGCAACCTCATATTGTGATTAGAGTTAGACAAAAAAAAAAAAAAAAATGATCTGTTGTGATGTATCATTGTGATGCTCTGCAGCACAGCACGGTGACACGGTGAAATGTGTCCTCTGCATTTAACCATCACACTTGGTGAGCAGTGGGCAGCCATGACAGGCTTTCATATTAAGTATTCACATAGTGACCTGCCTTCGGTCATCTCTTAAGCCAGAAATTGTTGACAGGCTGTTTGTTATCAGAAAAAATATCTGGCAAAGATGTCTTGCCTAAAACAAATAATCGTGATTAATGATCAATATTGCAATGCAATATTGATATAAAAAAAAAACTAAAAAAAAACAACAATCATTTTGCCCACCATCGTGCAGCCCTTGCGTTAGATTTTTTTTTATTATTTTACTCAGGCACAGGTTGAATTGTGCGTCGGACAGTCTTCGATTCGCCGCGCCCTGTTTGAAATTTGTCGACCGCTGTGAGGTCTTGTCCTCGCCGCGCACGTGCAAACGCAAGAAGTTTGTACCGCGGTCTCGCCTGCTCATCACGGCCAGAGCCACAGGGGGGGAAAGTTATTTATATACAGTACCGGCTTCTTTAGGCTCGATTACGGCTCTAGTCCTCAGCGCGGTCCACTGGTGGAGAGAAGTAGCACATCTTTCGTCCAGAACCTACTCACCCTTTGCAAATGCCCCCTCGGTACGTGATGATCTTCACCTCTTTCACCGCCCCATATTTGGCAAAAAACTCTTTGATTTCGTTTTCGTCGACCTGGGTATGAAACGGGCCAGATAAGGAAGGGGAGAGAAGAGGAGAAGAGCGGGGCCCACCTGGCGTCAGAAACCCACCTTCATGTCAATCCCACCCACGAACAGGGTGTTGGGGGTCATTTTACCCTCCGGCAAGATGTAGCCGTTGGACAGCTTCAGAGCTGGGCCCATCTGTAAAAAAAAGAAACCGGAGACGGTCGGTTCACATTTATTTACTTCATCTCGTCGCGGTATTTTTTAGTTAATCATTAACCAGTGAATTAGCACGTTCGGGAGATATCGTATTTCCCCCCTTAATTCGGGAGAAGTTATTCGGTCGCTTCTGAACGTGTTGAAGTTGGACCCTCACGACGCAAAACGCAGCGAACCATCTCGAGGCCAAACCTACACACGTTTACTCCTTTGGTTTTATTAACCAACACTTATTTACAGTAAAGCCCCCTTGAGCGGACGGCAGAATAATGTAAACCGAACTCGACTGCTGCAGTTAAAAGCTTTTAGCTGAAATCCGCCATCAGGCCCAACCGCCGCGGCCACGAGGCGGAACTTCGAGGCCGGCGGGGCGGGAGACGGAGCAGGCCGGACCGCCGGGGAGCGGCGGGGGCCGCGGCAGTTCGTGGGCTGAGGCGGATTCTCACCGTTTAAAAGCTTTAAAAGAACAAAATCGATGATGAATTGCCGCGTCACTCCGGCGTCTTGCGACTTTTCTCTACGAGCGACCGGGAGTCGGCAGGGAGCGCGCACAGGTCACTAATGAGGCCCCGCCCATCACGTCGGCGCAGACAGGTCACTAATTATGCCCCGCCCATCACGTAGGCGCGTACAGGTCACTATCGAGGCCCCGCCCATCCCGTCGGCGCGCACAGGTCACTAATGAGGGCCCGCCCATCACGTCCGAAAGCACAGGGCACTAACGATACTCCGCCCATCACGTCGCACGTACAGGTCACAATTCAAGGCTCCGCCCATTACGCAGCCCGCGCAGTTAATTGGACTTGGGGAGCGGTGTTGCCAGATTGGGCGTTTTACATCTTCCTGGTTGTAACTAAATATAAATTGTGTACTGTACCTTGTCGATATGTTTAATAATAGTGCTGTAGTGGAAATCAGCCAATCAGCACTCTGTGCCTACAAATATCCCTGAGAAGCGCACGTTGTTAGTCTCATATGAGGAGTCGCTGGATGAAACCTGTCTGTTCGGATGTTGGAGGTGGATTGTCCACCAAAACCCAAGGGTGTAACTTTGGGTCTAACACTGGGATGGAGTGTTGTTAAAAAGCTCTGAACAGTGGTGTATAATACGACTGTAAATGCCAGAACACCTTTTTTTTGTGTAGTAGCCTAGTGGGTAACATGAACCAGAAGACCCAGGTTCAAATCCCACTTACTACCATTGTGTCCCTGAGCAAGACACTTAACCCTAAGTTGCTCCAGGGAGACTGTCCCTGTAACTACTGATTGTAAGTCGCTCTGGATAAGGGCGTCAATGGTAGTAAGTGGGATTCGAACCCGGGTCTTCTGGTTCATAGGCGAGTGTGTTACCCACTAGGCTACTACCACCCAATCACCGAGGGGGGCCAAGATGGAGAAGAGTCTAGATGAGCGTCTTCCTTTTACCTTCAGAGATGGAGGGACCAGGCGAGCAGTACTGGAGGCTCGGAGTATACGAGGTGCAGTGCGAGGTGTAATAAGGACTGTGAGGTAGGATGGTGCTACTCCATGTTTGTCTTTGTAGGCCAGCATCAGTATTTTGAACCTGATGCGTGCAGCTACTGGGAGCCAGTGGAGGGAGCGTAGCAGAGGGGTGGTGTGGGAGAACTTGGGAAGGTTGAAGATCAGTCAAAATGCTGCTGCATTTTGTATGAGTTGTAGAGGTTGGATGGTACATAGTGGTAGACCAGCTAGAAGGGAGTTACAGTAGTCCAGTCGTGAGATTACTAAGGACTGAACCAGTAGTTGGGTGACCTGGGTTGATAGATGAGGACGGATTCATCTGATATTGTAGAGAAGGAATCTACATGAGCGGGAAAGATTGCTGATGAGAGTCGAGAAGGAGAGTTGGTTGTCTATTGTTACTCCAAGGTTGCGGGCTGTTGTAGAAGGAGAGAGCTGTGAGTTGTACAGGTAAATAGCAAGATCCTGATGTGGTGAAGAATCTGCTGGAATGATTATTAGTTCAGTTTTGGTGGGATTGAGTTGGAGGTGATGGGCTGCCATCCAAGACGAGATGTCCGTTAGACATGCAGAGATTTTGGAAGCAGCATGAAGATCAGAGGGAGGAAAGGAGAAGAGGAGTTGTGTGTAGTCAGCATAGCAGTGGTAGGATAATCCATGTGAGGAAATGACCTCACCAAGTGATCTCGTGTAGAGGGAGAAAAGGAGTGGACCGAGTACTGAGCCTTGAGGGACACCAGTGGAGAGTCTACGTGAGGTAGAGGTGGATCCTTTCCAAGTCACTTGGTAAGATCGCTCATCAAGGTAGAAAGCAAACCACTGCCATGCTGAGCCCTGAATTCCAAGCCTCTTCAGGATAGACAAAGAGGTCGAGCAGAATAAGAACCAATGACAGTTTACATTTACATTTACGGCATTTATGAGACGCCCTTATCCAGAGCGACTTGCAATCAGTAGTTACAGGGACAGTCCCCCTGGAGCAACTTAGGGTTACGTGTCTTGCTCAGGGACACAATGGTAGTAAGTGGGATTCGAACCCGGGTCTTCTGGTTCATAGGCGAGTGTGTTACCCTCTAGGCTACTGCCACCAGTTTTGCCAATCTGTTGGATGCTACAGACTCGCCAGGTGTGTTTTGACAGTGAACGGGTGCTGGTTTATTAGGCCAGAGGTGAGAAGGGTGGAGGAACCTGACTAGCCATAAAGTTCCTCGCGTTATTCAATGCTTTTAAATGGTAAATATTTGATTTACCACTGGTTTATAACTTTATAAGATTTATAACAGTAAAATGAGGCATGTAATATGAACTTCTGGTGACTGTTATTGTATTGTATTTATTGATCAATTGTAATGATGTTAATTCACATATTGAATGGAATTTCACAGTCAATGTTCCGTACTGGTACAAAAGGTCAACACTGCCAGATTCCAAAATTTCTAAATGGTTAACAGTTAAGAATATTCTAATTCAATGTTCATTTATAATTTACAAAAGTACTCAAAACCGATGAAATTCAATTAGCCAGATTACTTTTATGTAGTTACACCACTATTACATGGCTGGTGATATTAATGTCCTGTTTGTGGCACATTAGTATATGTGAGGGGGCAAACTTTTCAAGATGGGTGGTGACCATAGTGGCCATTTTGAAGTCGGCCATCTTGGATCCAACTTTTGTTTTTTCAATAGGAAGAGGGTCATGTGACACATCAAATATATTGGTAATTTCACAAGAAGAACAATGGTGTTCATGAGTTATTTACAAGTTTGTGACCACTTATAAAATGTGTTTAATATCACCAACCATTCCCATTTTATTAAGGTGTGTCCATATAAATGGCCCACCCTGTAGTTTACATTTACAGCATTTGCCAGACGCCCTTATCCAGAGCGACTCACAGTCAGTAGTTACAGGGACAGTCCCCCCCTGGAGACACTCAGGGTTAAGCTCAGGGACACAATGGTAGTAAGCGGGATTTGAACCTGGGTCTTCTGGATCACAGGCGAGTGTGTTACCCGCTAGGCCACTACCACCCACCCTTGTAGTTGTAACAACACTGGTTACAGCGGTAACGGGACAGTGCAAGTTGTAACAGGAAGCGCGCAAAACTTCCGCTTCTGAAGCGAAACGAGAGAGAGAGAGAGAGTGGGAGAGAGAGGTAGAGAGAGCCAGAGGGAGGGAGAGAGACACAGAGAGACTCAGGGTGTGTATCGCGTGTGTTTGTGTGTGAAAGTGCACTGGTTCGCTGGGCGTCGGCGCTGACGTCACTCTGCTTCCCGGGCGACATGGGCCGGCGTTCGCCGCGCGGGGACCGGGACTGCTGAAGCGGAAGCGCGCGCGCGCGCGCGCGGCCCAGCCCGTTACAGCCATGAGCGCGCGCGCGGCCGCGGGTCCGAGCGGAGCGTCGCCCCTGGCGGAGGAGACCGGGACGCCGCGGCGGAGCAGCATGATCAAGGTGAACACGCCCGACTCGTCCGGTTTCACTTTCTCCTTCCGCCTCGGGATGAGATGAGCACACATGATCACGAGTGCGTGTGTGTGTGCGTGTGTGTGTGTGTGTGTGTGTAGTAATGACTGAAGGCACTTCAAGGCTCCTCAGCAGACCCACACACGCATCCTGGTGCAGGTGGCACGTCCGCTTCACCCTCTCATGGTGGTTCCTCTCCCTGCAGGACGGACCCCGCCCCGGAAAGCATCTGAAGAAGACCGTGTCGTTCGGCAGCATGCCCGGGGAGAGCAAAATCAGCTCCGTGATTGGCTGCCTGAGCCGCATGCAGGAGGGCGGCGAGTTCAGCAAGCTCCGCCCCGGGCTCCGCCTCTACAACCGTTACTACCTGTTGGAGGCCGACCGGAGCGCCATTCGATGGGTGCCGTCCAAGAAGGACGCTGGGAAGGCGCGGCTGCTGCTGCGCGACGTCTGCGAGGTCCGGACCGGGCGCAACACGGACGTCTTCCGCACAAGCGGCGCGAGCGACTTCGTGTCCGAGGACCGCGCCTTCTCCGTCATCCACAGCAGTGGCTCTGAGACCCTGGACCTGGTGGCCAGCTCAGCCGAGGTGGCCAACATCTGGGTGACGGGCCTGCGGTACCTGATCTCGCCGGGCTCGAACGCGCACCCGGACACGCCCGCCGCGGCGCAGGACGACACCGGCCAGCTGCGGCTGTCCTGGCTGTCCGAGTCCTTCGCGGCGGCAGGCGGGGCCTGCGGCCGGCTGAGCGTCGCGGAGGCCACGGAGCTGATGCGGCGGCTGAGCCCGTGGGTGAAGGCGTCCCACGTCGAGCAGAGACTCCGCGAGCTGCTGAGGGACGCGGACGCGCCGCCGCACACGCACGTCACGCTGCAGCACTTCGCCCGGGCCTTCCACGACCTCTGCACCTGCCCGGAGGTTTACTTCCTGCTGGCCAACTTCTCCGGCAACAAGGACTTCCTGGACGTCAGAGACGTGATGTGCTTCCTGGAGACGGAGCAGGGCGCGGCCCGGGACTCCGCCCAGCAGGTGATCGACCGGTACGAGCCCTCGCCGGAGGCGCGCCGGCTGGGCCGCCTCTACCTGGACGGACTCACGCGCTTCCTGCAGTCGCCCGAGTGCTGCCTGTTCGACTCCTCCCACGCGCGCGTGTGCCAGGACATGACACGCCCCCTGTCCCACTACTACATCAGCTCCTCCCACAACACGCACTTGACCGACGCGCAGGTGAGGGGAGTGAGCGGCGTGGCCGGGTACGTCCGCGCGCTGCGTCTCGGCTGCCGTTGCCTGGAGCTGGACGTGTGGGAGGGGCCAGAGGGGCAGCCCGTCGTGTGTAAGGGCCACACCCACACGCGCCCGCCGTCCTTCGCCAGCGTGATGGAGGTGGTCGGCCGCCTGGCCTTTGCCGTCTCCGAGTTCCCCCTCATCCTCTGCATCGAGAACCACTGCTCAGCCGACCAGCAGAGGATCATGGTCCGCCACCTGCAGGACTCCCTGGGGGAGCGGCTGCACCAGGGACTTCTGGGTAACGGGGAGGAGGGCCCGCTGCCCTCGCCGGCGGCCCTGAAGGGGAGGGTCCTGCTGCTGGGAAACAGGCCCGTCCGCGAGGAGGGGGCGGAGCGGGCGGCGGCGTCCCGGCGCGTCCCGCTGTGCGCCGAACTCTCGGAGCTGATGTCACTCTGCCACTCCGACGCCCCGCCCGCCGACCTCCCCCGCGAGAACGAGCTGCGGGCCGCCTCCGTCACCTGCTTCAAGGAGAGCCTGGCGGCGCGGCACGCCGGCGAGCGGCCCGGCGACGTGGTGGAGCTCGCCAAGCGCTCGCTGCTGCGCGTGCGGCCCAGCCTCATGCGCGTCGACTCCAGCAACCCCAACCCGCTGGACTTCTGGAAGGCGGGGTTTCAGCTGGTGGGCGTGAACGTCCAGACGCCCGGCGCAATGCTGGACCTGCACCGCGGCTGGTTCCGCATGAACGGGGGGTGCGGCTACGCCCTGCGGCCCTCCCTCATGCGGCAGGAGGTGGCCTACTTCCGCTCGAACTCCCGCGGCGCCCTGCCCGGGGTCACGCCGCAGACGCTGCACGTGCGCGTCATCAGCGGCCGCTGTCTGCCCAAGCCGCGCGGGGCCGGGGCCAAGGGGGACGTGGTGGACCCCTACGTTTCCGTGGAGATCTACGGGATTCCGGCCGACTGTGCCGAGCACCGCACCCGCACCGTCCCGCACAACGGCGAGAGTCCCGTCTTCGACCAGAGCTTCGAGTTCCAGGTCGGTACCCACGTCTGATGAAAACTCACAAACGGGGGGCCAGTGGTGGCCTAGCGGCCCCGTAATCAGAAGGTTGCTGGTTCGAATCCCGATCCGCCAAGGTGCCACTGAGGTGCAAAAGCACCGTCCCCACACACTGCTCCCCGGGCGCCTGTCATGGCTGCCCACTGCTCACCATTTACATTTACATTTACGGCATTTACCAGACGCCCTTATCCAGAGCGACTTACAATCAGTAGTTACAGGGACAGTCCCCCCCTGGAGACACTCAGGGTTAAGTGTCTTGCTCAGGGACACAATGGTAGTAAGTGGGATTTGAACCTGGGTCTTCTGGTTCGTAGGCGAGTGTGTTACCTGCTAGGCTACTACCATCCCATTTAACCCATCACCAAGGGTGATGGGTCAAATGCAGAGGACAAATTTCACTGTGTGCACCGTGTGCTGTTGTGTATCACAAGTGACAATCACTTCACTTTGTTTAACTATAAGTGGGTTCCTCCTCTTTAATGGTTCCGTGTGGTTCTCGCGCCAGGTGAACCTGCCCGAGCTGGCTCTGCTGCGGCTGCTGGTGCTGGACGACGACTTCATCGCCGACGACTTCATCGGCCAGTACACCCTGCCGCTGGACTGCATGCAGACGGGGTTCCGGCACGTTCCGCTGCTGTCCGCGGACGGCGAGGAGCTGCCGCACGCGCGCCTGCTGGTTCACGTGGCCATGACGGAGCGCCGGGGCGGCGGGAAGGCCCACAAGCGCGGACTGTCGGTGCGAAGAGGCCGACGCGGGCGGAGCCTCGTCCAGCCGAGAGAGATCGGGCTGAAGTCCACAGACGAGGTCTTCAGAGCGGCGACTCCGCCCTTGCGGCACGCCACCAACCTGCGAGAAAACGTGCAGGTACGCCTGTTCAGGAACGTTCTGAAGGAACAAAGCAGAGTACGAGCTAGAACTTAGAACTTCAGAGGAGAGACGGTAACATGCTGGGGAGGAGAAACGGAGGAGATGTCACATATTGACAGGGGGGGTTTAAAGGAAGTAGGGAATCAGCTGTCAATCATGCCTGTAAGCTCCTCCCCTTTTAAAACGTCATTCTTTTAATCATCTTTGAAGTTATTATTCTGGGTGTCAGAAATAATTAGTAACCAGTGAGTTCCTCCTCTACAACATGCGGGTAACTAGCAACTAGCAGCCACTTGCTTACATGCTAAACCTACTACACACATCCCTCATTACTGCAGTGCTGCCTGCAGCAACAGGTTAAAGGTCAGGATATTAATGAATGCAATTATGTAATGAATATGATTATATAATTCACAATGCCTACAGTAAATAGTGTGTGTGTGTGTGTGTGTGTGTTTGCAGGACTCTGTGGAATCGTTTAAGGAGCTGTGTGGTGTCTCTGCTTTGTCGAACATCACACAGTGTGTGCTGGCTCTGGGTTCGAGAGTCGTGGGGTCAGAGGTCAGCCTGCCACTGCAGTTTGAGTTGACGCGGCCGTATCCCCAGATGGTGGCGCAGAAGGTTCTGCCCGACAGCCTGCGGCGGGTCCCTGCCGCCTACGACGCGGTTAGTGTGTCTGACCACACCCACCCTGACACACACACACGCGCGTGGCGTCCACTGTAGGTGTAAAGTCGGAGGTGTGTGTGTGTGTGTGTGTGTGTGTGTGATTTTTTAGATGATTGAGGCCTGCAAAGCTCTGATTGAACAGGGTGACGACATCCACAGCAAGATCCTTCACACACACAACGCTGGTGAGAGAGACTGGGATCTCGGTTTGACTGGGTGTGTGTATGCTGGACTAGGAGTCTCTGTAATGTGTGTTTGTGTTGCCATAGCAATGGAATTTCATGAGAATTTACACCACCTGGCAACAAGTGAGGGGTTCAAAGGTCGGAAGGTCAACAGGATCTTAGAGAGTTTCACCTGGAATATAACCATCCTGAAGGTATACAAACACACACACACACACACACTTTTCAAATCCTACCCATGAACCTAAAAAAAAAACACACACACACACTCCTGTGTGTATCCCCTGCAGGGTCAGGCTGATCTGCTGCTTCACGCCAAGTCCGATGCCCAGGAGCTGATGAAGCAGCTGCACTGTGCACTGCTGACCACCGGCCTGTGTGTGTCCGCACAGACGGACGCAGGACCCGGTCACACACCGGATGGGGGTGGGGCCGTATGATGCGATATGAAAATGATCGGCATGCCCTGATCAGGATGCATCGTCTCCGTACCTTGACTGTTTTGTCAATGGCTTCGGTTGAAATGGTGTAATATGGTTGTAAATTCTCACACACACACACAACTTTGAGATTAAACACGGACCACCATGAATTTGAAACTTTTGTGACTCCTTTATCTCCTGCAGTACGACAAATTTTATAAGAAATGCCGCTCAGACACTGCCCCTCCAGCATGGCAGCCAATCACGAAAGCAGAACAGTGTACAGAACTCAAATCCCCCACTTCAATGGGCTGCTTTTTAATTATTCCTGAAAAACGAGGCGGGTCCTAATGAGACAAGTTTTTATTGTTGAATAAGTTTCCAGCTGGAGGGGGGGACAGAGAGACAGAACCAAGAACAATGAAATAGCATAAAACATAAAAAAGAAGAGATGTTTCTAGAATTAAATATAGTTTAATATGGTATGATATAAAGAGTTAAAAAGATACAATAAAAAAAAAAAAAAAAAATCAAAAGGTCACAGTTCTGAGGCACTGAGAGCAGAGGAGATGATAAGAGACAGTCAGAATCCTACAGGTCAGAGCGGAGTACACAGGCGGGTAGGTTATAGTAACAGTATAGTAAAAGTAGGGCAGACAGGCCGCCGGGGTTAAAGGTCAGTGGGGTTGACGATGGTGAAGTCTGAGTCCTTGCTGTGTGTGCTGCCCTCATCGGGGCTGGACGAGCCAGAAGTGGTTCCTATTAGGGGGTCATGGAAAGAAGGTCCAGGGGGCGGGGCTTGGTTGTCAGCCTGCTGGAGGTCCCCGTCCTGAGAGACCAGGATGTAGTCGTCCCAGTTCCGCCGGTCAAAACCCTGAGAGACACCAGAACACAGCAACTCAACACAGACTGCACCGTGTGTCAATATTATAATTTGCGATGTAATGAAGAACATAAACAATTTTATCATTTACATTTACAGCATTTATCAGATGCCCTTATCCAGAGCAACTTACAATCAGTAGTTAGAGGGACAGTCCCCCCCTGGAGACACTCAGGGTTAAGTGTCTTGCTCAGGAACACAATGGTAGTAAGTGGGATTTGAACCACTTCTGGTTCATATGCGAGTGTTACCCCACTAGGCTACTACCACCCGTTATCATAATGACGTTGCTTGGTGATCTTCTGGTGGCGGTATAAAAATTGTAGTTGAAAAGTGATGGAGGTGACTGAGGTGCCACTGAGCAAAGCACCGTCCCCACACACTGCTCCCCAGGCAGCCTGTCATGGCTTCCCACTGCTCACCAAGGGTGATGGGTTAAATGCAGAGGACAAGTTTCACTGTGTGCACCATGTGCTGTGCTGTTGTGTAACACAAGTGACAATCACTTCACTTTAACTTAACTTTACCTGCTGGCCTATTCGTGAGGCCTCGGTCTTGGGTTCCTGTGATGAGCGAGAGCGTGCGTATGTCAGCGTGAGGGCGTTGGAACAGTAGTGATCATCTGCGATGGTGATTTCCTCGTTCTCCTCCGACTCCAGCTGACTCTGGTTAAACCGCAGCGCCCCCTTTAGGATGTCCTTGATCTAAACACACGCACACAAGTAGATGTGTGAGGGCGGTGATGGACAGAACAGTCACCTGACTGACTGATGATGGACAGAATAATCCTGACACTGAAACCTGTTTCAATCCGGCCAGAGACACCAGAACCTCATCTTCCTTCTGCAGACGTTCCTGCAGGATCACATCCTGGATTTTACCTGTGGACCAATCACATTGTAGGACAAAAAAAAAAACAAAAGACGATATGAACAGGATGTATGTGTGGTGTGTGTGTGTGTGTTTTCCAGCTGCTTGACTCACCAATGTGGATGTTCATCATTTTTGCGCAGTATTTACTCATGGCCTCCAGATCATTAATCTGACCCTGCAGAAATGAGACCTGGGCTTCCAGCTCCTCCTACCACAAAAACTGTAAAATTACCACCACATCATGGTTCATATAAAAACGATGAGGAGGAGGAGGGTGGGGTTCTGACCGTGTCTCTCCGGCTCATGGTTTTGCTGTGGGAACGTGAGCGGCTGATGTTGAAGAAGGAATCCTTCTTGGAGGCGGAGAGGGGCGGGGACGAGGCCGCGGAGTCACGGCCCCTGGACACAGGAAGGGGTGGAGAGGACATGGTATGATCCCGCCCACTGGACACACTCTCGCTGCTTGGGGAGGAGCTCATTGTTCGGGGGGTGTGGCCTGTGTGTAGGATAAATGGCACACACACCACTAAACACCTCCCGGTACAGTAATATACTGATACAAGGTTCCTTGTACTTCTGCATCTTAAAACATTAACATATTAGATCTAGAGATACTGGTTTCATCATTTCATTCAAACAGTAAATCATCATATTCGGAATAATCATTAAATGTGCAAATGTTGGTGATTATGGATCATGGAATTCAGAAAAGAATTGATCAATTTTAATATTTCCTAGACTCACTCAAAAATGTAAAAACCAGAAATGTACATTACTTCGTTTCTACAGACTCTACAGCTTTTTCTAATTAAAAGTATCTTATGCACTGTCTGCCATATGAAAATTAAATACTTCAGAAACAATTGAAAGAAAACGATTAACGTTCATGATGTGTGTGTGTAAACTGCTGCCGTGTAGATCATATCGAGACTTTTCTTTTTACTGCAATTTATTGTTGTGTCCCAATTAAAACACCCACATGCTGATCGGCTCGTTGCTGTGGATGAAGTTACCTGGAGTTTCAGACAGAATCTGGGCAGGAAGAGAAACCTGAGAGCCTCCACAAGACCCCACATCTGAGTAAAACACACACACACACACATACACACACACACACCATTAACTTTTACCATTGCAGCCTCGATTATACTAGTCACCCCCAAACACAGCACTTAGGGAGACTGTTAGATCTTGTTATGTCCTGGGTTTTGTGGTGTGTTTCTGTTCAGTGTTTGTGTTGTGTTTGCAGGACCCCACCCTGCTCCTGCTGTGGACAGCCGGAATAAAAGGGGCCTCAGTTTCCTTTTTCGGGGCTGTGCTTGCTGTGCCATCCACTCCGCCCGCCTCCCTACCATTTCCCGATTGCATCACTTCCGGTTCCCCCTGCGCTTCCTCAAGGAAGCGACGCAACTTGTTTTTCGGTGTGTGTTTGTTTTTCTCTCTCTTTTTTTTTTTTTTTTTTAATAAATTACTTGTTAAATTACTTTGTTTCGTCTTAGTAGGTCTTTGTCTTTTCTTTTGTTATGGATCTGTATTTGTTTTATTAAATGTTAGTTGTTTTTTTTAATTCAATGTTAATTTGATTTGCAATTCTCGGCCACTGTTGTCGGGTGAGAGAGATGCGAAAAAGGGGTTCCCAGGAGGTGAAACGGAGGCTAGTCTCTGGAGATTATGATATAAATCTGCTCATTTCCTTTCCTTTTCCTTTTAAGGGTGGTAGTAGCCTAGCAGGTAACACACTCATCTATGAATCAGAAGACCCAGGTTCAAACCCCACTTACTACCATTGTGTCCCTGAGAAAGACACTTAAACCTAAGTTGCTCCAGGGGGGGACTGTCCCTGTAACTACTGATTGTAAGTCGCTCTGGAAAAGGGCGTCTGGTACATGCCGTAAATGTAAATTTCCTTTCCCTCTTAATATAGATCTGTGTGTGTGTGTGTACCTTTGCTGAGATGCACTGGCATGCTCTCAGACTTCAGAAGACGTTGAGCTGGCGTCGGTGTCGGCGTCTGAGAAGGGGCGGGGCCTGTGGCTGCTGATTCTCCTGATTGGCGCATGGTTGCCTGAGTGGACGGGGTTGACAGCACATCACTGTTGATTGGCGAGATTCCAGGGGCCCCGCCCGACATCGCGGGACCAATCAGCTTCCGCCCAAGGCTCAGCAGAGAGCTGGAGACTTTATTGATGTTGAGAGGAGCAGCTTTAGAATTGGAGCTACAGGGGATAGATAGACACACACACACAGACAAACACTCTTTATTAATGTGGAGAAGTGCAGGTTTAAAGCAAAAAGCACAGAGGAGGTATAAACACACACACTGATTAGCACACACCCTCCAATTTACCGTGTTTTACTGATGAGTTCAGCTCCTTGTGTTCTGGAGAACTGGAGGTTCTGCTGGAACTGGTAGTTTACTGGCCGCGGATTATTCTAGATCATAAACAACAATGAGCAGATCAGTCATTAATGCCAATTCACTCATCTCTTCATTCCACAATGAGCGAACTGTTTGAGTCTGTGTGTACACACACCTTAGGGTCTCTGATGAACAGTGCTTTCTGAAGTAGCGCATGAACATCTCCTATTGAAGGGTAGTGCATCAGGAGTCCAAGGCAAGTCTGAAAGTTACTGGCGATCACTGTAGTGCGCGCACACACACACACACACACACACACACACACACACACAATCAAGAGCACAAGTTCAGAAAAGCTCATCTGTACTTTGAACAATGAGTCCAGCCAACAGTTCCTGTTTGTGTGTGTTTGTGTGTGTGCGTGTGTGTGTGTTGTGATCTGCCTCACGTGCATCTCTGATGTAGAGTAGCATGGCAACAAACACGTAGTCGACCAGGTCCAGCGCGAGGCTGTCAGCAAACAAGGCGTCCCAGACGACCAGCAGATCCTGCAGTGGGAACTCCCTACCAAACAAGAGACGTACCCAGCGTCTACACAAACACACACATCATAAAAATAAATTAAATGTAATGAAATATAATTACGAGCATTTTATAATTGTTTTTATTAATTAAAAAAAGGCTTTTTATTGACAATGACATAAAGTTTATGCAAACAGTCAATATTTGCAGTGTTGCGGCTTTTTTTTTTTTTTTTTAAGACTTCTGCAATTCACCCTGCCATAATGTCAATCTACTTCTGGGCCAAATCCTGACTGATGGAGCCCCATTCCAGTCTGCTATTATAAGTTAATCAGCACGACAGAATGATCTCCAGACTTATGCTCGTCAAAACTCTCCCTTGTGTTATTGAGAGGATCACTGAAATGATCTCAGCAGGTCCTTTTGTGGCAGGGCTGAAATGCAGTGCAAATGGGCTTTTGGGGAATTCCTTTGCAATCCATCCGATCGCTCTTCAGAACATCCTGCAGTATAGGCCGATTCCCATAATAAAAACGGAAGCAGCAAACTTTGTGAAAACCAGTATTTGTGTCATTTTCCAAACGTTTGGCCACGACAGTACACACTGACATGCAACTTATATGTACATACCAATTAGTTCTAGCCACACAGTAGATAAATCCACTCACTATACACTACAGTGTACACTGTACACAATATACACACTCACATGCCGTATATCTGCGGGGCGATCTCCAGCCGGTTGAGGTGCATGTGCAGCTCGATGTCGTGTTTCTTCACCAGCTGCTCCTGGATGCGGTTGACTTTGGTAACTATGGCAACAGAAGGGCCAACGTCCTGCGGCCTGGCAAACGGCATGCTGGTAATCATCTCCTCCTTCCCCTGAAACACAGAGCATGCTGGGCAGTTCACCAGTCTGAAGAAGCCAACATTCAAATCATGCAGGCGTCCTGCACCAGGACTCACCTTCCTCACCTCCCGCTCAAAGCTGGAGAACCAGGGTTCCGCCGTCTCCATCAGCTGAGAGAACATGGCACTACGTGTGTAAACAGGACACACATCAGCCAATCAGAAACAAACACAGGACCTGGGTGTGTCACGGTAGTGAACATGCCCATCCAGAGGACCATCATCATACAGCGCTGTGCGTATGTACTCACTAGGCATCATGCTCATGATACTCAGGACTCAACAGAACCTTCATCTCTTCACTGGAACACACACACACACACACACACACACACACACACACACACACACACACACCTTATAATCAGTCAAAAAAGAATTTGGACTGTTTAACATTGTATGATATAAAAGAGAGGAAGATGACCTGGGGTGGGCAGTCTCACTGGCATGCTGGAAAGCCTGGTGGTCGCAGTGCAAAACGAACACAATAGGAGCCAAGAGCTCGTGCATCCCCTACACACACACACACACACACACACACACACACACACACACACAAATGAACACCCTTTTAAATGAATCACTAAAGGGATTGTGATCCTATGAGTGTGTACCATGTATGTACCTGCTTGTAAAGCAGCTGCTGGTTCTCTCTGGCGTAGCAGAACAGGATGTCTGTGAGCTTAGTTCTGACGTTGTCCTCCTGAAAATATTTCATCTCTGGAAACCTGATAAAAAAAATAGGCATTTATAGATCTGTGTGTGTGTGTGTGTGTGTGTGTGTGTGTGTGCGAGCTGGCGTATGTGCATGCGTGAATGCGTGTGCATGTCTGTATGTGTCTGCATGTGTCTCACGTTCTCATGACGTCCTGTTTGATCATCCCCCTCAACTCTTTGTCCTGAAAGAACTTATTCCACAAACTCTGAAGGACAGAGAGGTCAGGGTCAGAGGCATTCCACAGAGCTCACACTCAGGGTTAAAAGGTCAAAGGTCAATACTCACCCCCTCATCCTGTGAAAGGGGGTTGTTGACCAACAAGTCCTGCTGACCAGCAGCTTTGCGGGGATTTGTGATGTGCTAAATGGACAACAGTGGTCAGAAATTCAATTCTTCCCACACACACACACACACACACACACACACACACACAAACAAACTCTCACCATGTCTTTGATCTTCTCATACTGAGCTCTAAATTCCTTGGTTTTTCTGATCCAGTGACTCTTGTCCTCAGGCAGAACATCCAGATAAAGCTGGATATTGCAAACACAAACCCATTTATATGAACAAATCACACTGCAACTAGCAGATTGCTATACGCATCAAGATGTATGTATCCAACACCAGAATATGTTGTGTGTGTGTCAAATTGTATGTATGCAAAACAAGATCATGTTATTTGTGTCAAGAATTCTTGTAAAGTTTTGCGTTAGTTTTATGGCATGGGGAGAAGAACTGAAGGCCAGCAGCTTTACTCATTATGGTTCTGTCTGACTGAGGCGTCCATGTTCTGATCCAATCACATATATTCTATCGCAAACTGATTTCTGATTGATATCACGAAAACCCACCCTGTCCCGCCCACCGGCTCCACCCCACCCACTCCTTCACCTTCCAGCAGACGCTGCGGAAGCGGCTGCTCCGCAGCAGGCCATTAATTCCAGCCTGACGAACTTGTGGCAGGTAGTTGCTGTTCTGGAACAGCTGATCCCACTCTTTCCTACAAGCAGAGAGCAAGAGGCGTGCGTCAACGTCCTACCCGGGACCTTGCGGAATACTGACAACGCCGCCAACCACACACCTGTAGGACAGGTACGTCGACTCCGACCCAGCGCTGCTTTCTGTCGCCGCTGCAAGTAAGCAGACAAGTTGAGCTTTATTGTCATTTCAGCTACATACATGTTACACTAGCTACGGAAACGAACGTTTCTCCAATTAAATACATTCCGACATAAAGTGACCGTGCGTAACATCGACAAACCGGGCCACTTAATGTGCAAACATGTACGCAAGAAGTACATTTAAGGTGAACAAAACATGTAGAAAACATGTAGAAAAGTAGTGCAAACGCTGATGTAGCAGATAATATGTTCTAAACATAGAAGAGTCCAAAGAGCAAAGAGAAAATGGCCACCTGTGTGTGTGTGTGTGTGTGTGTGTGTGTGTGTGTGTGTGACGCAGCAGCTCACCCCCGTGGATCCTGTTGATGTTCTGTAATGGATCATATCCCGTCTCCTGCTCGTCGGTCTGCAGCGGGTGCCTCGTCTCAAAGTTTGGGTGCTGCATGACCTGCACACACGCATGTAAGATGGGAAATCCCAGGTCCCAGGTCCACGGAATTTTGTGCTTTTGTGAAGGTTCAACGCCCGTATTTGTGTCAAGCTGCGACATCCCCCGAACACGAGGTGTCAAAATCCAGCAAAAGGTTCGAGGTGTCACACAAAAGGACAAATCCTGATTGGTCTGTGGGAACTTTTTGGGGGGCCAAATGTATAAAAGAGTTTTCTCTTGTGGGCTGAAACCTGGTTCGTGGCTTTTTTCCTCTCCCTTCCTCTATCCCTCTCTCCTTTCTATTATGTTTGGGTTTATCTGTAACGTTTTTTACATGCAATATTTACATGTAACCGCAATATTAACCTACTTGTGTTAATAAATTAAGTTCATTCTTGGAACCTCTATGGTGCCACGCCTCTTTCATGCCAGGTAACATCAGATTGTGTTTAATAGAGTGAGTGTGCAGTCTCCTTTTCACACACACGGACACACAAACATTCCGCCATCACAACACCGAAGCACATAGAAGAGGAAGATGAACAGATACTCGCCCCACACACACCTGTCCTGAAGAAACGCACGTCACCCCTCACCTGTGGAAACAAGACGAAACAAAGACACACACACACACACACACAGTCTGCAGTCAGACAAATAAAGTAATTTCTGTTGACATGAACACACACACACACACACACACACACAGCGATGCCAAGAGGCACGGAAATAGCAATCAAACAAGACAACCAACCAAAACCGCGCTCTGATCCAGACCAAGAGACACGATCGGTTGTTCACGCCACGCCCCTCGTGGATACGACAGTTCCACGCCACTTCGAGCGAGGACTGGTCTGTGAGGTACAACAGGCTTCGGCCCGCGGTCCACTCATGGTTCCTTTAACCCTTATTGCATCCGATAGAATAAAGTGGACGGAAGATGGCACAATTGTAAGAAGAAGAAGAAAAATGCTACTCCTGCAGTCCCTCCACGTTAAGGGCATTATGAATAGGGTGGTAGTAGCCTAGCGGGTAACACACTCGCCTACGAACCAGAAGACCCAGGTTCTAATCCCACTTACTACCATCGTGTCCCTGAGCAAGACACTTAACCCTAAGTTGCTCCAGGGGGGGACTGTCCCTGTAACTACTGATTGTAAGTCGCTCTGGATAAGGGCGTCTGGTAAATGCCGTAAATGTAAATGAATATTGAGGTGAAAGTGGATGTGTAATTTTTTTTTTTTTTAAGCGAAAGGATTGGACTGTCATTGTGAAACACTGCAGCACAGCACGCGGTGACACGTCGAAACGCGTCCTCTGCATTTAACCGTCACCCTCGGTGAGCAGACATGACAGGCGCCTGGGGAGCAGTGCGCGGTGGTGCGTGATTCCACCCGTGGCGGACCTTCTTGTAGGGAAGTGAGAGAAGCGGCTAGCCGGAACATTCTGGAAACTGATCTGAGATCGGCGGGAGTTCATGCCTTAAGGAGCTCACATGACCCCTGGCGGTCACATGACCAGCACGACTGCAGCAAGGGGCCTGCAAACACACACATACACACACCGCGGCGACTGGAGGTTCCGGTAAAGGGGGGGTGAAGAGGTGAGCCTGCATCTACGCCGGAACTGGATCATGTGATCTGAAGCCTTCATCGTCCCTACAGCGTTGTCCTCATGTTGCACCACTTCAGACTCGGGAACCGGGAACGACTGTAGTTCTGGGAACTGAAATAATGAAGCTCCTGCTTCAGGATGGGGTCTAAAGCGCCACACTACAAACTAGCGGAGATTCCTCAAGTCGGCAGAACGTCTCACGTCCAAAACGTAAGTGCATGTTGAAAATATGAAACTCCACCACTGTCACTCTACTTGTAGAACCCTTCCTGATTCAGCACGATTCACATCATGTTCAGAGCTCCTGACGTGTCATTAATCTAGAGGTCAGGGTCATATCATCTGAGCAGATGAAGATGAAGGGCGTCTGATAAATGCTGTAAATGTAAATGATGATGAGGTCACGACCCCTGTCCCCCCGTAAACCAGGACTGTGAGGGTGGCAGTAGCATCTCCCCAGGACGCACTCAGAAACCATTCTGACAGTGACATTCTGCAGCGAAAAGCAAAACTGCGCCAGTGTACAAACACACACACACACACAAACACACACACACACTGCAGCTGGTAATCAGCATTTTCTCTAAGACATCCACATTTTCTCTATTATCTCCTGACCACAGCCACCCTTTCACTAATGTCCCCTCCAAACTGTACCCTCCCCCTTCACTACTTTCCCCCTACAAAGTTACCCCCCCTTAACTACTGTCCCCTCTCCCTTAGCTACTATCCGCTCCAAACTTAACCACCCTTAACTACTGTCCCCTACCTCTCCACTACTGTCCCCTTCACTACTGTCCCCTCCAAACTTACCCCCACCCCTTCACTACTGCGGCCCCCTAATCAGAAGGTTGCCGGTTCAAATCTGCCGAGGTGGCACTGAGTAAAGCACCGTCCCCAATCTCTGCAACCCGTGCACCTGTCATGGCTGCCCACTGCTCACCAAGGGTGATGGTTAAAATCACTGAAGTGTTGACAATCACTTCACTTTCACTACTGTCCCCTGCAAACTGACTCCTCTTCACTGCTGTGCACTGCTGTACCGGGGTGCATCACAATAAAAAAAATCACTTTCTTTCTTAAAACGGACTGTCCGGCAGGGTGATCGGCCCCAAACCGCCCGTCCTTCTGCTCGCCCAGCAGACAGACAGCCCCACCGGCCGCTCGAGTTCCAGTCAGGCGCCAAAAGCCGCGACTTTCACCCCAAAAACCGAGGCGCCGAATAACTTCCGTAATGCGGAACCGCCCGGGCCTCCTGCCGCACGATCCAAAGCAGCGGGGACTTTCACCGATACAAGCGCGCACACACACACACACACACACACACACACACACACACACACACACACACTCTCTCTCTCTCTCTCTCTCTCTCTCTCTCTCTCTCACACACACACACACACACTCACTCACTCACTCACTCACCGAGCATTAAGTGTGCAGCTCACGCGACTCTCTCCATCTTGCTTCTCCCTCCGCATGTAAACACACTCGCGCGAGTCAGGCGGGCGCGTCGCAGAGCAGCTGATCAGACACGTGACTCCGTGACGTCAGCGCGCACGGTACGCGCGTTGAAACGGGGAGAGGAGGGGGGGCGGAGTCAGGATTAGAGATGGGCAAAAAAAATATTTTCACAATGGATTTTTTTAAAATGTTTATTTCCCACATGCACAGTCATACACGGTACGATATGCAGTGAAATGGCTTTTGCGACTGACATAGACCTCAAAAATTGCAAGTACACAGTGACCCAATATGCAAATATTGCAAAGTACCCAAATATTACACTTTTAATGCTTTTAACAAAAAATGTGTGTAACGGGTAGGGTGAAGGTGTGAAAATGTGTGAAGTGAAAGAAAAGTAAAAATTTGTACAAGATTCTGGGGGAATTGAGTCCAGAAGTGATTGAAAGTGCTCGAGTGTACAGTATTATTGTTGTGTCCTATGTAGTGTTGTTGTTGTTTAGAGGTCGTATAGCCTGCTCCTCCTCATTCTCTCTGTGTTAAAACACGCATAGTTCATATTACTCTGTTATAATATCACACTTTTTTCAAGCCAGTCTTTGCTTATTTAATGTTTTTTTTTCATTCACTGAACAAGCACTTTGTGTCATTAAAAAAAACGAATTGCGATGTCGAAAAGTCTGATAAATGCTGATGTCATGGCAGCTGGCGATTCACACACATTTTAAATACAGAAAGATATAACGACATTTTTAAAAGGTTGGAAAGTGAAATATTTTGTAGTTAATAAAATTCGCACACCTACACCAACAACTACATCCTCTTACATCTACACAACTAAACCCACAACTACACCCTCTTACATCTATACAACTACACCCACAACTACACCCTCTTACATCTACACAACTACACCCACAACTACACCCTCTTACATCTACACAACTACACCCACAACTACACCCTCTTACATCTATACAACTACACCCTCTTACATCTATACAACTACACCCAAAACTACACCCTCTTACATCTATACAACTACACCCACAAACACACCCTCTAACAGCTATACAACTACACCCACAACTACAACCCCTCTTACATCTATACAACTATACCCACAACTACACCCTCTCACAGCTATACAACTACACCCAACTACACCCTCTTACATCTATACAACTACACCCACCAACTACACCCTCTTACATCTACACAACCACACCCACAACTACACCCTGTCACAGCTATACAACCACACACACAACTACACCCTGTCACAGCTATACAACCACACCCACAACTACACCCTCTTACATCTATACAACTACATCCACAACTACACCCTCTTACATCTATACAACTACACCCACAACTACACCCTCTTACATCTATACAACTACACCCACAACTACACCCTCTTACATCTACACAACTACACCCACAACTACACCCTCTTACATCTATACAACTACACCCACAACTACACCCTCTTACATCTATACAACTACACCCAAAACTACACCCTCTTACATCTATACAACTACACCCACAAACACACCCTCTAACAGCTATACAACTACACCCACAACTACACCCCCTTACATCTATACACTACAAACCCACAACTACACCCCTCTTACATCTATACAACTACACCCACAACTACACCCTCTTACATCTACACAACTACACCCACAACTACACCCTCTTACATCTATACAACTACACCCACAACTACACCCTCTTACATCTATACAACTATACCCACAACTACACCCTCTCACAGCTATACAACTACACCCTCTCACAGCTATACAACTACACCCACAACTACACCCTCTTACATCTATACAACTACACCCACAACTACACCTTCTTACATCTACACAACTACACCCACAACTACACCCTGTCACAGCTATACAACCACACACACAACCACACCCACAACTACACCCTGTCACAGCTAGACAAGCACACCCACAACTACACCCTCTTACATCTATACAGGGAGTGCAGAATTATAAGGCAAGTTGTATTTTTGAGGAATAATTTTATTATTGAACAACAACCATGTTCTCAATGAACCCAAAAAACTCATTAATATCAAAGCTGAATGTTTTTGGAAGTAGTTTTTAGTTAGTTTTTATTTTGAACTATTTTAGGGGGATAACTGTGTGTGCAGGTGACTATTACTGTGCATAATTATTAGGCAACTTAAAAAACAAATATATACCCATTTCAATGATTTATTTTTACCAGTGAAACCAATATAACATCTCCACATTCACAAATATACATTTCTGACATTCAAAAACAAATCAGCGACCAATATAGCCACCTTTCTTTGCAAGGACACTCAAAAGCCTGCCATCCAGGGATTCTGTCAGTGTTTTGATCTGATCACAGTGTTCACCATCAACATTGTGTGCAGCAGCAACCACAGCCTCCCAGACACTGTTCAGAGAGGTGTACTGTTTTCCCTCCTTGTAAATCTCACATTTGATGATGGACCACAGGTTCTCAATGGGGTTAAGATCAGGTGAACAAAGAGGCCATGTCATTTGTTTTTCTTCTTTTATACCCTTTCTTGCCAGCCACGCTGTGGAGCACTTGGACGCGTGTGATGGAGCATTGTCCTGCATGAAAATCATGTTTTTCTTGAAGGATGCAGACTTCTTCCTGTACCACTGCTTGAAGAAGGTGTCTTCCAGAAACTGTCAGTAGGACTGGGAGTTGAGCTTGACTCCATCCTCAACCCGAAAAGACCCCACAAGCTCATCTTTGATGATACCAAACCAATACTCCACCTCCACCTTGCTGGCGTCTGAGTCGGACTGGAGCTCTCTGCCCTTTACCAATCCAGCCACAGGCCCATCCATCTGGCCCATCAAGACTCACTCTCATTTCATCAGTCCATAAAACCTTAGAAAAATCAGTCTTGAGATATTTCTTGGCCCAGTCTTGACGTTTCAGCTTGTGTGTCTTGTTCAGTGGTGGTCGTCTTTCAGCCTTTCTTACCTTGGCCATGTCTCTGAGTATTGCACACCTTGTGCTTTTGGGCACTCCAGTGATGTTGCAGCTCTGAAATATGGCCAAACTGGTGGCAAGTGGCATCTTGGCAGCTGCACGCTTGACTTTTCTCAGTTCATGGGCAGTTATTTTGCGCCTTGGTTTTTCCACACGCTTCTTGCGACCCTGTTGACTATTTTGAATGAAACGCTTGATTGTTCGATGATCACGCTTCAGAAGCTTTGCCATTTTAAGAGTGCTGCATCCCTCTGCAAGATATCTCACTATTTTTGAGTTTTCTGAGCCTGTCAAGTCCTTCTTTTGACCCATTTTGCCAAAGGAAAGGAAGTTGCCTAATAATTATGCACACCTGATATAGGGTGTTGATGTCATTAGACCACACCCCTTCTCATTACAGAGATGCACATCACCTAATATGCTTAATTGGTTGTAGGCTTTCGAGCCTATACAGCTTGGAGTAAGACAACATGCATGAAGAGGATGATGTGGACAAAATACTAATTTGCCTAATAATTCTGCACTCCCTGTACAACCACACCCACAAGTACACCCTCTTACATCTACACCCACAACTACACCCTGTCACAGCTATACAACTACACCAACAACTACACCCTGTCACAGATATACAACCACACCCACAACTACACCTCTAAAGCTCTTAATGGTCACACCCCACAGTACCTGAGTGAACTTTTGGTTATTGACAATCAGCCACGCCCCCTGACAGTGTTAAATTCACCTTAGTTAGGCTGTTGCACAAATGGGACAGTACCCGTAATCAGAAGGTTGTCGGTTCGAATCCTGATCCGCCAAGGTGCCACTGAGGTGCCACTGAGTAAAGCACCGTCCCCACACACTGCTCCCACTAGTAGCCTAGTGGTGAACACACTCGCCTATGAACCAGAAGACCCAGGTTCAAATCCCACTTACTACCATTGTGTCCCTGAGCAAGACACTTAACCCAAAGTTGCTCCAGGGGGGGACTGTCCCTGTAACTACTGATTGTAAGTCGCTCTGGATAAGGGTGTCTGGTAAATGCTGTAAATGTAAATGCTCCCTGGGCGCCTGTCATGGCTGCCCCCTGCTTCTGTTTGTTCTCTCCGAGACACGGAATCAAGCGGCCAGACCACCTCCGGTGGTGATACTGCTTATGATTTTTGTAAATTGTTGTTGTTTGTAGATGAGCAACCCAGTGCATTCTGGGACTTTTTTTTCATGCCATGGGACTTGATACTGACTAGAGCAGCAGACACATGAAATCCACTCAGACTTCCTAATATTCATCGTTCTCTGTGGGTTGGAACAAAAACCTCCAGGCAGACGTTCCTCCAGGACCAGGGTTGGGAAACACGGATCTGGGTTTTATTTATGGTGAATAGTGTAAAGCAGCAGCAGAACATTTACTTCAGACGGGAACTTTAAACCAGTCTCTCACTCACACACACACACCCCAACACTCACACACACACACCCCATCAGTCACACACACACACCCACAAGACAGCGCTCTGTTGAAAGCAGTGTCAGGAGGGCCATCAGACAGGAAGCGGAGCTGGGAAACCGGGTGATGGTGCTTGTGGCCCCAGCCCGCCGCTCGGTCCCTCCTGACCTTGAGATTGCTGCCCGCTGAAGGTCGGCGGCTCATCAGCGCCCCCCGGCGGCGCAGGCGCAGCAGCGTCGGATGAGCGGAGCGCGGGGATGAGCGCCATGTCTGCGTCCCGCCGCTGACGAGGGGAAACGCCGACGCCTCGCCCGGGTCTCCGGGATGTCGGACGGCGCGGGGGTCCCGCAGGGCTCCCCGGCTCTGGGCGCGGCCGGTCTGGCCCCGGCGGCGCCCGGGTCCGGCGGAAGCGAGAGCTCCGGCGCCGCGCTCGGGTCGGCGCGGATCGCGGTGAAGAAGGCGCAGCTGCGCTCCGCCCCGCGGCCGAAGAAGCTGGAGAAGCTCGGGGTCTACTCGTCCTGCAAGGTCCGTCCGCCTCGTTCCGGTCCGCTTCCGGGGTTCGGGGGGGGGGCGCGGTCGTTCTCTGACGGGATCAGCTGATCTCGTGGAGTCGCGCGCGAACACGTCAACAACAACAATAACAACAATAACAACAACAACAACACGGGGCGGCCTGTGTGTGTGTGTGTGTGTGTGTGTGTGTTGTGACAGGCTGACAGCTGGGAGGGGGCGGGGTTTGTTGTTGCTCCTGTGCGCGCTCCCGCGGTCGGTTGTTGTTGTAGTGCGCGTGCAGTTGAAGTTTACTGTTATGGTTCATGGTGGATCTTCTTCTTCTTATTATTATTAGTAATATTACTATTGAACATTTCAAACCCAAAACCCAACGATTTGTACTTTTTTTTGAGAGTGTTGGGGTGTGTTTGTGAGTGTTGGGGTGGGTGTGTTTGGGTGTGAGTGTTTTTGTACTTTTCTGCCTCTCTGTGATTGAACTGCGCTGCGGGTAAAATTGTCCTTTGACTGCTGATTGGTTGGCTGCACCACAGCGTGTGATTGGCTCTTCTTCTCAGGCTGAAGGTTGCAAATGCAACGGCTGGAAGAGTCAGAACCCGCCCCCCACTCCACCCCCCTCCCACGCCTCCTCGAGCCGACCAGGCAGCGGCGGTGAACCTCCTGGAGCCCTGCAGGAGCTGTAGCCACGCCCTGAGTAAGTTGTGCTGGGGCCGGGCGGTGGGTGTGGTTAGTGGGCGTGGTTAGTGGGCGCGGGTCGCGGTCAGCCGTTTGATTGGACCGCGTCTGATCGGCTAGGCAATCACGTGATTCACCTGGAGAACGTGGCGGAGGACGAGGTGGACCGGCTGCTGGGCATCGCGCTGGACGTGGATCACCTCTACACCTGCGTCCACAAGGAGGAGGACCCCGACACCAAGCAGGTGTACTTCTCCCTCTTCAAGGTGAACACACACACACACGCACACACGTCCTCCCGTTCCACCTGTCCTCCTCAACCTCCCAGAGTCCTCTCTTGGGTCCTGGTTCCTGCAATTCTGTGTGTGTGTTGTAGCTTCTGAAGAAAAGTATCCTGCAAATGGGCATGCCGGTGGTGGAGGCGCTGGAGAGTCCGCCTTTCGAGAAGCCCAGCATAGAACAGGTACTCACACACACACACACACACACACACACAGATATTCATTAAATGAATTTAAAACAAGTGGAATACTAATGTGTGTGTGTGTGTGTGTGTTTCAGGGTGTTAATAACTTTGTTCAGTATAAATTCAGTCACCTTCCATTGAAGGAGTGGCAGACGATCGTGGAACTCGCCAAGATGTTCCTGAAGCAGATCAACTTCTGGCAGCTGGAGACGCCGTCGCAGCGGAAGCAGCGCGCGGCCGGCGACGACGCAGCCGGGTACAAGGTCAACTACACCAGGTAGCCCCGCCCAGCCCGCGCCACACCCGCGTTACCTGGGACACGGAGGAGACGGCGGTGACGGATGACGTGTGTGTGTGTGTGTGTGTTACAGGTGGTTGTGTTACTGTTACGTACCACAGTTCTGTGACAGTCTCCCGCGATACGAAGCCACGCTGGTGTTCGGTCGGACGCTGCTGCGCTCCGTCTTCACCGTCATGCGGAAGCAGCTGCTGCAGCAAGCCAGACAGGAGAAGGAGAAACTTCCCGCCGAGAAACGTACACTCATCCTCACACACTTCCCAAAGTACGACAACACACACACACACACACACACTTCCCAAAGTACGACAACACACACACACACACACACTTCCCAAAGTACGACAACACACACACACACACACACTTCCCAACGTACACACACACACACACACACACACACACACACATCCTCACACACTTCCCAAAGTACGACAACACACACACACACACACTTCCCAAAGTACGACAACACACACACACACACACACTTCCCAAAGTACGACAACACACACACACACATCCTTACACACTTCCCAACGTACAACACACACACACACACACACACACACTTCCCAAAGTACGACAACACACACACACACATCCTTACACACTTCCCAACGTACAACAACACACACACACACACACACACTTCCCAAAGTACGACAACACACACACACACACACACACTTCCCAAAGTACGACAACACACACACACACATATCCTCACACACTTCCAAAGTACGACAACACACACACACACATCCTTACACACTTCCCAACGTACAACACACACACACACACACACACTTCCCAAAGTACGACAACACACACACACATCCTTACACACTTCCCAAAGTACGACAACACACACACACACACACACACACTTCCCAAAGTACGACAACACACACACACACACACACACACACTTCCCAAAGTACGACAACACACACACACATATCCTCACACACTTCCCAAAGTACGACAACACACACACACACACATCCTTACACACTTCCCAACGTACAACACACACACACACACACACTTCCCAAAGTACGACAACACACACACACATCCTTACACACTTCCCAACGTACAACACACACACACACACACACACACACACACACACACTTCCCAAAGTACAACACACACACACTTCCCAAAGTACGACAACACACACACACATATCCTCACACACTTCCCAAAGTACAAACAACACACACACACACACACACACCACACACACACAGACACTGTGGTAGTGCAGCCTAGTGGGTAAACACACTCGCCTATGAACCAGAAGACCCGTTCGAATCCCGCTTACTACCATTGTGTCCCTGAGCAAGACACTTAACCCTGAGTGTCTCCAGGGGGACTGTCCCTGTAACTACTGATTGTAAGTCGCTCTGGATAAGGGCGTCTGATAAATGCCCTTGTGTATCACATGTGACAATCACTTCACTTTAAATGCTGTAAATGTAAATGTAATCCTCACAACACTTCCCAAAGTACAACAACACACACACACACACACATCCTCACACACTTACCAACATGTCCATAATTTTACAAGTTTTCTTTGTGTGTTTGTGTGTGTGTGTCAGATTCCTCTCCATGTTAGAAGAGGAGGTGTACAGTAATAACTCACCCATCTGGAGTGAGGATTTTCTTGCTGGTTCCTCTGGTGGCCAAGTGCCCACAGGTAACACCAACCACAGACCACACAGACAACAACAGGACCACACAGGTATCAACCCAGATGTCTCTGTGTGCAGTGATCAGTGCGCCCCCGGTGGCCAGATCCGTGTATTACAACAGCAGCCCCAGCCCTGTGGAGTCAGTTGGGGGCGGGGCCAGTCCAGCCAGAAGACCAGCCTCAACAGTGGAGAGAAGCCCAGGTACTGTGTACATATGTTTGTGTGTGTATTAGTGTAGTGTTGTAGTCAAGACTGCCTAAAGTGAGACCAAGATACTGCCGAGACTTAAGGGTACAGAGACCAAGACGCACTAAGCGAGACCAGGTCCAAGGCTTGTCCAGACCATTTTATCAGACCTTGTCAAGGGAAGGAGATGGGACGTACCAGAAAGATGTTCATATTAAGTCTCTCGGGTAAGCTGTGAGTATGGAGATGGACATTTGGCTCTCAAATCTTCGCTGACACTCTTACATACATCTTCTTCTAGCAAGAAGAAAATGGGGGGCAGTGGTGGCCTAGCGTTTAAGGAAGCAGTCCAGTAATCAGAAGGTTGCCGGTTCGAATCTCAATCCGCCAAGGTGCCACTGAGCAAAGCACCGTCCCCACACACTGCTCCCCGGGCGCCTGTCATGGCTGCCCACTGTTCACTAAGGGTGATGGGTTAAATGCAGAGGACAAATTTCACTGTGCGCACCGTGTGCTGTGCTGCTGTGTATCACATGGGACAAGCACTTCACTTTTTTTTTTTTTTTTTGTCAAAAGAACTTTTGTAAGACAGTGCTGGATCTACAGTTATTGACTTAACAAAGGTAGCGTACAGAGATAAAGCTAAAATGATTTGCTCTAAATCAATTTACATCTCAAAAAAACTAAAATACACACATAATGACGGAGAGGACTCAGCCAATCACGTTTTATTTTTTATTTTGGAACATCATACAATGAAATTATTGCTGCTCTTGCACATAGACCTGGTATTGTAATCAGCCAGACTGGTTTTCTGTGCATGCTGACGGAAGGACGGACACAGACTCGGGTTGTGTCATTGATCTTTGTCCAGGAAAATTTACAGGCTCCAGTGAAAATTTCACGGGAGACAGTAAACCTCAAAGGGACCTAATTATTCATGTGACAAGTTAAAACCTTTTGCCGTGTGTATTAATTGGTGTATTGATGGCTTCTTGTGAAAAATTATTTGTCTGAATTCCCACAAAACAAGCAGTGACCCAAGAGTTGTTGAACTATATTATTTTATAGAAATATTAAATAACGGTCCTAAACCTGTGCCCACAGACTGTGGTACTTGTGCGCGCAGGATCATTTTATAGAGTTCTGAGCAGCAATACAATATTGTTCTGCACATGTAGACTTTTACTTGTAGGAGATATAAGGGACATAAGGGGTTACATAGTACATTTACAGCATTTACCAGATGCCCTTATCCAGAGCGATGTACAATCAGTAGTTACAGGGACAGTCCCCCCTGGAGACACTTAGGGTTAAGTGTTCTGTCGTGTTTCACAATGCCAATGAATCACTTCCACCATTGTTGTAGCTATTTAAAAATGTATTTTGTGTATTTAAAAAATAAATATATATATTTTTATTATGAAAGTGTTTCCTTGGATTATATGTTGTGGCAAAGTTGAATATATATGCGTGTGTGTCTAGGTGCTGAGAAACGGAAGCTCGTTGACTCCTTGTCTGATGACAATAAACGTGTTCGTGTCATTGGCGACATTCCTATGGAGCTCATCAATGAGGTCATGGCCACCATCACAGACCCTGCGGCCATATTGGGACCAGAGGTACACACACGTTTACACCTGGGGTAGTGGTGGCCTAGCGGTTAAGGATGCGGCCCGGTATTCAGAAGGTTGCCGGTTCGAATCCTGATCCGCCGAGGTGCCACTGAGCAAAGCACCGTCCCCACACACTGCTCCCCGGGCGCCTGTCACGGCTGCCCACTGCTCACTCAGGGTGATGGGTTAAATGCAGAGGACACATTTCACTGTGTGCACCGTGTGCTGTGCTGCTGTGTATCACATGTGACAATCAGTCAAAGCTAGGCGGAGCTTAGGTGTGGACCTCCTCCCACCGCAGCAGCCTAAAAGAGCCACACACACAAACAAGAGGGAAAGACACAGTTGTCTGGTTGTCATTATTTGGTTGCTCGGATCCATGCACTTTTCCAACTCGCTGCCTGATTAATCCCTCCCGCTGCCAGGCGCTACTGTCACCAGACAATCATTTACGGCATTTACCAGACGCAACTTACAATCAGTAGTAACAGGGACAGTCCCCCCCTGGAGACACTCAGGGTTAAGTGTCTTGCTCAGGGACACAATGGTAGTAAGCGGGATTTGAACCTGGGACTTCTGGTTCATAGGCGAGTGTGTTACCCACTAGGCTACTACCACTACCATCACTGATCGCCACCTCACCTGTCAGTGGTGCTGATGTTGCGGCTGGTGTGTGTGTGTAAACATACACGCAGGGGATAGTGTGTATATGTGTGTGAGTAGGTTTGGGTGTGAATGTACAACACTGTGCAAAAATCTATACAAACCAGCGAAAACAAAACCACTGTTTGTTGAAATGCGTTACTGTATTAGTTTACCTTAACAAAGAACCCCTGTATGGCAAACATTGATTAAAAATTGATTTACTTAAAGAGTTTATTGCAGAATTTCCTTATTTTCATAAAATAGTGGCATGGTGTGTGTAGAGAAAGAGACTCTGAGCAGCAAGACAATATTGTTCTGCATCTGTAGACTTTGGGAGAGTTGGGAGAGACCGACACCCAGTTCATCAGAACATCAACATACATGTTTCCCTACCTGAACAATTACACTGTTGCTGCTGGGAATATGAACATGTGTTTCACTACTGCACAGTACTGTATGTGTATTGATGTGTATGTGTGTGTGTGTGTGTGTGTGTGTGTGTGTGTATTTCAGACGTCTCTCCTGACGGCGCACTCGGCCCGTGACGAGGCGGCTCGGTTGGAGGAGTGCCGCGGTGTGATTGAGTTCCACGTCATCGGGAACTCGCTTAGCCAGAAGCCCAATAAGAAAATCCTGATGTGGCTGGTGGGGCTGCAGAACGTTTTCTCCCACCAGCTGCCCCGCATGCCCAAAGAGTACATCACACGACTGGTCTTCGACCCGTACGTCACCACGGCAACCACCCATCTACCACAAAGCACACTACCACACAGACCAACATGTCATATCACTATACACAGCATATCACGTCACATCACAACACACAGCATATCACAATACATCACATAACCACACACAATACATCACAACACGTCACATCACAACACACAGCATATCTCAGCACGTCACATCACTACACACAGCATATCACAATACATCCCATAACCACACACAATACATCACAACACGTCACATCACAACACACAGCATATCTCAGCACGTCACATCACTACACACAGCATATCACAATACATCCCATAACCACACACAATACATCACAACACGTCACATCACAACACACAGCATATCACGTCACATCACATCACAACACACAGCATATCACAACACGTCAGCACACACAGCATATCTCAGCATGTCACATCACTACACACAGCATATCACAACACGTCACATCACAACACATCACCACACACACAGCATATCTCAGCACGTCAGCACACACAGCATATCTCAGCACGTCACATCACCACACACAGCATATCACAACACATCACCACACACAGCATATCACAACACATCACCACACACAGCATATCTCAGCACGTCACATCACAACACACAGCATATCACAACACATCACATCACAACACACAACATATCACATCACATCACAACACACAGCATATCACAAAACGTCAGCACACACAGCATATCTCAGCATGTCACATCACTACACACAGCATATCACAACACGTCACATCACAACACATCACCACACACAGCATATCTCAGCACGTCAGCACACACAGCATATCTCAGCACGTCACATCACCACACACAGCATATCACAACACATCACCACACACAGCATATCTCAGCACGTCACATTACAACACACAGCATATCACAACACATCACCACACACAGCATATCACAACACATCACCACACACAGCATATCTCAGCACGTCACATCACGACACACAGCATATCTCAACACATCACATCAAAACACACAGCATATCTCAACACATCACATCACAACACACAGCATATCTCAACACATCACATCACAACACACAGCATATCACAACACATCACATCACAACACACAGCATATCTCAGCACTTCACATCACAACACACAGCATATCTCAGCACGTCACATCACAACACACAGCATATCACAACACGTCACATCACAACACACAGCATATCACAACACGTCACATCACCACACACAGCATATCACAACACATCACATCACAACACACAGCATATCACAACACGTCACATCACAACACACAGCATATCACAACACGTCACATCACCACACACAGCATATCACAACACATCACATCACAACACACAGCATATCACAACACGTCACATCACCACACACAGCATATCACAACACGTCACATCACCACACACAGCATATCACAACACATCACATCACAACACACAGCATATCACAACACGTCACATCACCACACACAGCATATCACAACACGTCACATCACAACACACAGCATATCACAACACGTCACATCACCACACACAGCATATCACAACACATCACATCACAACACACAGCATATCACAACACAGCCAAAAAAATCATGATAAAATATCACAACCATGTCACTTATTGTGTGCAGGAAACACAAGACTTTGTCACTTATTAAAGATGGACGTGTGATTGGTGGAATCTGTTTCCGGATGTTTCCATCTCAGGGCTTCACTGAGATCGTTTTCTGCGCAGTTACGTCCAATGAGCAGGTCAAGGTATTGGAGACCGGAACGTTCCTCTGCCTTCGCCTTGCCCCACCCCCTCACACTGTGTCTGTGCCGCAGGGCTACGGGACGCATCTGATGAACCACCTGAAGGAGTACCACATCAAACACGACATCCTAAACTTCCTCACCTACGCTGATGAGTACGCCATCGGCTACTTCAAAAAGCAGGTTCTCCCTCTTCCCTGGCTTCCTGACTGTGTGTGTGTGTGTAGTTGGTGTGTGTTGATAGTACCTGTGTGTTCCTCAGGGGTTCTCCAAAGACATCAAAGTGCCCCGTGTGAAGTACGTCGGTTACATTAAAGATTACGAAGGGGCGACACTGATGGGCTGTGAGCTCAACCCCAGCATCCCGTACACGGAGTTCTCAATCATCATCAAGAAGCAGAAGGAGGTGTGTGTGTGTGTGTGTACGTGTGTGTGTCTGTGTGTCCGTGTGTGTATTCTATGTCGAATCTCACATGCTCCACTGCGTCTCTCTCTCTCAGATCATCAAGAAGCTGATTGAGAGGAAACAGTCTCAGATCCGCAAGGTCTATCCAGGCCTCACCTGTTTCAAAGAAGGAGTCCGGCAGATTCCGATTGAGAGCATTCCTGGCATCCGTACGTCCAACACACACACACACACACACACACACACACACACACACACACACACATAGCAGGTGAGACATGACAAGACAAGTAAAAAGTGTGAATGAGGTGGAGAGGTTTACAGTCTGGCTGTGGTAAAAAGTGTTCCAGTTCTTGGCCAACATTGATTATCAAACAAGACAGCAGGCAGCTTGGTTTCTTTAATATTATCTTAATATAAGACACTAATGTCACTTAATATAAGACACTAAAAACTGTAACTCATTTGCACACCTTCACCCTACCAGTTACACATATTTTATGTTAAAGACGTAAAAGTGTAATACTTGGTTATGTTTGCAATATTTGCATATTGGTTCACTGTTTACTTGCAACATTTGCAATACTGTGGCCTGTAGCAGTTGCAGAAAGCATTTCACTGCACATCATACCGTGTATGACTGTGTATGTGACAAATAAAATTTTGAATTTGACACTGAGAAGCCATTTGATGTACTTTATTATGGGTAATATTCATAAAATCGTGCGTCCTTTCGTCAGAGTTCAGTAAAGGCGTGTGTGTGTTTGAGACTTAACCGTCCTGCCTTCTTTACAGGAGAAACAGGCTGGAAACCTGTCGGAAAAGGGTGAGTTTCACGTCTTTATACGCATGTGTGTGTGTGTGTGTGCGTGTGTGTGTGTTAAGTGATATCAATATCTCTTGTTTTTCTAACCCAGGAAGGAGTTAAAGGACCCAGAGCAGCTCTACGCCACATTTAAGAGCATCCTGCAGCAAGTCAAGGTCGGACAGACACACGCACATTCAGGGAAAAATGATCTAAACCCCTGCTGGTATTGGAAGTTTGCCCACTGATAAACGTATAATTAGCAGTAGTATAATTTCAGCGGCAGGATTATTTGAACAGGGGGATATGCAATATTTAGCATTTTTCTTAATTTTTGGTTTGACAAGTTGACCTTGGTCTCATCATTTTCACTTACGCCTTTGTTTTCAGCGGTTTAGACACTTAATGTCTTAGATATGTTTTAGATATTTTTAGTCGTCAAATTTATAAGCTGCAAACTAACTACTTTGCATAGTATCTCATATAAACTGTCTCATATAAACTGTGACTTAATTTTATGAGATTCTGAACATGCAGCATTTTTCTTTTTTACAAATTTGTTGGATTTACTTCCAGTAAAAAAGACTGGAACAAATCTTTCCCTTTTAAAAGAACCAAGTATCTCAGCACAGGAGAGATTCCCGTGGTTCACGGTTTGCGATTTCCCCCAGTCTCACCAGAGCGCATGGCCGTTCATGGAGCCGGTGAAGAAGTCAGAGGCGCCGGGGTATTACCAGGTCATCCGCTTTCCCATGGGTACGAAACACGCCAATTCGCACACAAAACACCCACGTCAGCTCGGCGGGCTCTTACTACTCCGTTTTGGTGTGTAGATCTGAAGACCATGAGCGAACGTTTGAAGAGCCAGTACTACACGACCCGGAAGCTCTTCATGGCCGACATGCAGCGCATCTTCACCAACTGCCGCGAGTACAACCCCCCCGAGAGCGAGTACTACCGCTGCGCCAACCTGCTGGAGAAGTTCTTCTACAGCAAGATCAAGGAGGCGGGGCTAATAGATAAATAAATACTGGCCCTGGGACTTCGCCGTCTCCGTCTGTTGGACGGATTTCTGTCTTTCTATCTTTTTTCTTTTTTTGTAAGCTGATGCAGCAGCAAGAACTCGACTTTTCCAGCAATTAGAACTCTGAGTTCTGAGGCCAGCACACCAAACTGTACAGAGTGTGTGTGTGATTGTGTGTGTGAGAACGTATGAGAAGTCTTAATTTATTTTGGTCTGGGTACAGGAGGACGCCGCATTTTCTAACCTCCTCTTTCTACTCCTGCGCCTTCCCTGGTTTTATAGAACAAATAAAACAATAAACCACAAGCAGCACCCACGACCCTTTATTATTCGACACCAGAAAACCATTCATTAAAAGCAAAAACGCAGCAGGAGGCACAATGAGAAGCAGAATGATGACGGAAGATGAAAACTAATCATTCTTCAACAAAAGAAATCATAAAAGAAAGTTCTGGACGGATTTTTTTTTTTATGTGGATGAAGAAGTTCCAGGCCCCAGTGGCCAGCAGGATTCATGTCATGTCAGATGCCGACCTGACGTCATCAGACCTTCTGGCGCTTGGCCTCTGCATCGTGTGGCGAGGCTGACCGCTTCACGCCAGCACTGGACGCTGCCAACTGCTGCTGACCGGTGCCCGATTCTGACGGTGACTCCTGATACTGATCCTTACAAATCCTCTGTAAGAAATTAAGAGCTGACACACACACACACACACACACACTGTAAAACTTTCTGTCCAAAGATAGCCGGTAGTGATTGTGTTCATGTGTTTTATCATACCAGAAGCACTCACCTTCAGAGAACCTGGCCCGGCCCACATACTCGTACAAGTCCCGCTCAAGCTTGAGAACCTGCAAATACAAGAACGTGGTAAAGGAAACACACAACACACACACGCTAGACTGTCTGTGATAAGGGTAGGGAGTGAAAATGTGTGTGTGAAGTTAACGAAGAGCTGAAAGAACCTACATCCTCTTCAGCGACCTCTGACCCGGACCCTATACCTGAGCATCCAGCCAGCCCTCTTCCAGTCGCGCCAGTCTCCTGGCCAGATCCTGCAGCTCGGCATCAGTCAGCAGCTGACTGGTTCTCCTCTGCCACACCTCCAGCTGAACTGGGTACTGAGAGATCTGTCAAAAGCCACGCCCCCCGTATACATTTACATTTACAGCATTTACCAGACGCCCTTATCCAGAGCGACTTACAATCAGTAGTTACAGGGACAGTCTCCTCAGGGTTGAGTGTCTTGCTTAGTGTCTTGCTCAGGGTCACAATGGTAGTAAGTGGTATTTGAACCTGGGTCTTCTGGTTCATAGGTGTTACCCACTAGGCTTCTACCATCCCCAGTATATGAATAAACGTATACGACGTTTATTCATAACAGTAACAATAATGAAAAACACAGTGAGTAAATGAACAAACGTGTTACTGATTTACTTAGGCCCCGTCCATGCGGAGACGTTGTTTCAGAACGGCTATTTTCTCTTTTCCGCAAAAGAGAAAATGCTGACGTATTAGCCCAACCTCCAACCTGACCTATAACCCCCCCTGGTTGTGCAATTACCAGAAATCCTGTCTACGACGCACATTTCTAATGGAAAGACGAGGCGAGAACAACAACGTGTTTAACTTGCCGCAAAAGAGAACTAGACGACAACATGTCAGACAACGCAGGTGTTTTAGAAACCAACAACCTGTTTTAGAGAAAAGCATGTGGGCGGGGCCTTAATATGTAGTGGGGGAGGGGCGGAGCTTACGCAACAAACTTCTACTCACAATGCAGAGGTATTGGTGGCGCTGGCTGGTCATGTGACTGATTATGTTCTTACTGGTCACCATCTCTTCACAGGTGAGGCACAGGAACAGCGTGGGCCGAGACACACACCGGCACTCTACAACACACCCCAAACCTTCCACACAAAACACACACACAGTTATACAAATACACACACTGCATCCTGTCTCCATCACTCACACACACATCTACCACTGACCAATGACCGGCTCACTGTGCCTCCACAGTCTGATGAAGGTGGACAGGTGACTCCGTCCTGACTGACCTGTCAACCAATCAGGACAAAGTTGGTCAGTGTACATGGACTCCACATTTCCATCGTCACACCTGACCATCATTTCCTTTATGACCACAGGGGCTTCAACATTAGATGTGAGTGTAAGATGAATTGTGTGTGTGTGTGTGTGTCATAACTTTTTTTAACGTCAGCGCTCTGGGCTCCATACCATAGGTGGGAGGGGCAAAGTCAATGGAGAAGTTCTTGTCATCAGGGTGGGGCTTCATTTTAGGTTCTGAAGTGGTCTGAACTAAAAGGTGAGAGAAACAGTGTTGTGAGTATTGTGCAGAGTGGAAACAGAGTGAAGCTGCATACGTCTAGATGCCAATATCTAACCTCTGACCTGACACCTGCTGAATTGGTTGGGTTGTCCTGCTGTATGAAGGTGAGGATGTGGCTGGTGCGGGTGTAGCTGGAGAAGCAGTGGCTGAAGGGGTTGTGACCTCTGACCTCTCAGGCGGTATGATATCTGTGTTGGAAGTGTCAGTTTTGGGAGCCTCATCTGGCTCAGCTTCTTGGACCTTACGTCCTGATAAGTTGGTTGATGTGTTCATGACTGATGTGCTCACAGCAGCTGATTGGCTGATTGGTTGACTCTCGGATTTGGGAGGAACTGGAATCTGATGTTTAACTTGGTCAAAAACTGAAGATCAAGCGATACAAATTATAATACACACACACACACACTGACAATTAGCTTCAATAAGGTATGTGTATGTGCACTCGTAGAAAGTCACCCACCCAGTTTTCCCCCCGGAACAAAACGTGGCAACAGATTCTTCTGCGTACGCTTCTGTAATAGATGGAAAGCTGTGTACACACACACACACACACACACACACACACACACACACAGTAAAATATCAATCAGATCCCTTACAGGCCTGACTGTCTACAGACACACATACACAATCGCTTACCGCCATAATAATCCTGGTGGTCCACTTCACAAAAGTCTGACTGGTTCAATTTTATTTCCTTCAAAAGAATAGAAATGAGATGATGTATGTTCAGCTGTAATGTAAGCTTATTCTCGGTGTTGTGCACTATAAATAGCACATAATTGTTCCACCACGCGACTGAAATGCATGCTGGGACTGGTTCAGTGTGACCCACCTGCGGCTGTCCTGATGTGTCCAGACTCTCAGCCTGACGGGCCAGAGCCATGAGAACTACGCCCTTCTTCATAGTAACAGAGTCTATTGACCCACAATGGGTTTTATTCTGAAGAGCAAATAAAATCCCATCATGCACTACAGCATCCAATAAGACAAAAAAAAAACACAAAAGATTTTTACACTCACCAGGTATCGGGTCACGTGTCGGAAGCTGAGGGTGTGGCTGACAGCACTGCTTTCCGGAACTTTAATCCTGCACATGACACAGAGGAACGCTGACCTGACAGGAGCTCCATCAGTGTAGAAACACACCAGGTACTGCAGACCTGTGGAGGCAGAGGAAAGAGTCTGGCACACGCACGCTGACACACACACACACACACAAAGCAATGACACTCACCAAGCAGAGGATACTTCCTGTTGGAGGCTTTCAGGTAGCCCTGCAATGTCTGCCATTTGTCTACTGTAGACACACACCCCCAATACAGCACGTCTAACAAAAATTTATATATATAAAAAAATATATATACACACACATGTTGGGATCTGACCGTTGTAACAGCCTTTCAACTCAACAGAAGACAACTTCTTCTTGGCTGAGGAGTGAAAGAGGGACAATTCTTAGACAAACCAACGCGCACACACACAAAACACACATACACACACAGTGAAGTGAAGTGATTGTCACATGTGATACACAGGCAGTGGTGGCCTAGCGGTTAAGGAAGGGGCCCCGTAATCAGAAGGTTGCCGGTTCGAATCCCGATCCGCCAAGGTGCCACTGAGCAAAGCACCGTCCCCACACACTGCTCCCCGGGCGCCTGTCATGGCCGCCCACTGCTCACTGAGGGTGATGGGTTAAATGCAGAGGACAAATTTCACTGTGTGCACCATGTGCTGTGCTGCAGTGTATCACATGTGACAACCACTTCACTTCACACAGTCTTGTTCACCCTACCTTCTTCATATGACAGCCCGGTCAGCTCTTCATACAGCTCCCCAGAGATGTCACACACCTGAGGGAGAGCGAGCGAGAGAGAGAGATGTACATGGACGCGTGATAGTGTGTGTGTGTGTGTGTGCAAGAATGAAGGTGTCTGCTACCTGAAGCTGTTGCCTAGTCTGCTTCTTCTCTTCCTTCGCAGCAAAGACTCTCAGGTCAGGTATGTATTTACCTTTAGAGAGAAGCCAAGCAAATGGAAGTGCATCTGGCTGGTAGTGGGCCTGAACACACACACACACACACACACACACACACACACACACACAAAGCTGTCAGTGAATCTTGTGCGACTATTTTGTTTTGTCCCACAAGCGCGTGCGTGAAGTTTACAGTAACGGTGCCGTGTTTAAATCCTTCATGTTAGAATGAGCAGAGTCCCACAAAGATCTATTCCTGGCCCCCAACATGTGACAGAAATAACGATCACAGTACAAGGTGGTGCAGTGGGTAGCGACAGTGGCCTCCAAGGTTGTGAGTTTGAATCCCAGAGTGGGCGGAGTTTGCATGTTCTCCCTGTGTTGGTTTCCTCCAGTTTCACCCAAAGGAATGTACGCTAGGAGGGCTGGCAACTCTCCTCGTACGTGGTGAGAGTGTGAGTGGGCAAGACCCCGCCCCGCACCCAATGTCCCGGGATGGGTTCTGGCAGCCGGTGCCAGGTTATGGAAACGAGGGAGACAGACACAAGCCCCTCACCAGTACGTTGAAGTAGTGATTGGAGGAGTGGAAGTGTGCAGGGACTACAGCAGAGTCACATATTATCTGGCAGGCATGGCAGAGGTATAGAGGCGGGGCTGAGTAGTTCCGAGTCACACACACAGTCACCAGGTTCAGACCTACACAAACACACACACAGTCAGAAGAATTCACACAACTCTCTCTGACGAACACACACACACACACGCGCACAGTGTCTCACCAATGAGTGGCTCCTGACGCGTTTTGGATTTGAGCATTGTGTAGAGAACAATATCTCCAACTTGGGCTAAAACACACACACACACACGCACTCCATAAATAGCAACACAAACACACTAGGCAATGCAGTAAATTGAAAGTGTATGTTTGTCCCTTTTTCCACTCACCAACAAATTCTCCTGCAGGGAGGGGAAAGTTGAGATTAGAAGACAGAAACACGGAGAAACACACACACACACACACACACACACACACACACACACATACATACCCGGCCCCCACTGTTTGGTGTAATTCTGAAATAAAGAGCATAAATCTCATAAGAACCACTGCTCACATTCAGCCACGCCCACGTCAACCACACCTCAGAGAGCAACTCCTCCCACCTTGGTGTGCCACTTTTTCCACAGGTGGGTCTTGTAGTGCTTGATGAAGCTGAAAAGGCTCCCACAGGTCTGCAGAGAGACAGGAGACAATCAGGAGGTCGAGTTTACACAGCCGAGACCAACACACACACACACACACACCACACACAGCAGTACTGATGGACCAGGGATTTTTTTTACATGTGTATGTTTGTGCGTGTGTCCTCACCAAACAGCATATACCGCAGGAAGATGCATCATCTGCAAAACAGATTCATCTCAAATTCAGGTTCTGTTCTCCAATACAGGCATACATACATGGTACACACACACACACACACCTTTCTTATCCACAGTGGACTCCTTGCAGGAGTTTGAGGGCTTCGTTTCTATAGAAACACATGGCTCATTTGGTGGGTCTGAGGTGGTGGCTGCTGGGAGGGTGAGGGCTGAAAAGCAGTTAAAGCGTTTGTCTCTGTCTGTCTGTCTGTTAGTGTGTGTGTGTGTGTGTGTGTGTGTGTTTACCAACAAGCTTTTCTTTGGGTGTCAGTGCAGGTTTCAGGTCACACTGGTTCTGTTCTTTCCATACGGACTCCAGTCTGTTGAGGGCTACACACGTAAACACAAAGATGAAGATGAAATGTGATGTTTATGATGATGATTATTCAGGTTAAAGGTCAGGTCCTCACCGTCTCTGTAGGAGGAGGCATGGACCTCGGTGAACAACTGCAGGTCCAGAGGGATGACCTGTGGAGACGGGAGCTTCTCATTCATCTCAGCATCTTACACGTTATGAAGTGGCGCTCTGGCGCGAGGGGCGGGGCTTCTCACCTTAACAGTCCCTGAAGGCCGGAGTGACTGCGCCTGGTTGGCCAGGCACAGCATCTTTATGCCAAATAATTTGTTGTACGAAGTGTAGTTACACTTGTTCTCCACAGATTCCGGGTGTGCGACATTCTGCAACGCACACACACACACACACACACAAAAATCAAGCACTGCAGTGACTGACAGACAGACAGGTGAGGTCGACGCTCACCAGGTACCAGTAGAGGTGCTCGAAGCTCAGTGTGTGCGCAAGGGCGTGGCTGGAAGATAACTTCCTGCTGCACAGCAGACAAAGGAAGCCCCGCCTACCGTGTCCCGTGTCCCTGCATTCGTACTGAAGCAGGAAATCCAGTCCTGCAGAGAACAAAATATGAGATTTAAAAAAAAAAAAAAAAAACATCCCACCAAGACACAACAACAAACAAACTGACCAACAAGTGGGTGTGTCCTGTCAGGGTCAGACACGTACTGCTGGATGCCCCGCCTCTCCGGCGCACTGTCTACAACACGAAAAACACATTCCACGCACCCTTATCCAGTGGAGTTTACAATCATTTTAGCAGCGGTGGGATTCTGTAACATGTTTTTCATTTTCAAAAAAAAAAAAAAAAAAAAAAAAAAAGACACCCGATATTCAAATCTGCTGCATATGGAAAAATATTCCATTCAGATTACGACATTCATAATGGCACACATGATTATTTTCTGTCTCAACACCAGTGTTTCTGTCTCACTTCCTTTTGGTCTTTCTGGCTCCCTTCCTGTCTCACTTGGTGTTTGTCCCTCTGTCTCACTTGGTGTTTGTCCCTCTGTCTCACTTGGTGTTTGTCCCTCTGTCTCACTTGGTGTTTGTCCCTCTGTCTCACTTGGTGTTTGTCCCTCTGTCTCACTTGGTGTTTGTCCCTCTGTCTCACTTCGTGTTTGTCCCGCTGTCTCACTTCGTGTTTGTCCCGCTGTCTCACTTCGTGTTTGTCCCGCTGTCTCACTTCGTGTTTGTCCCGCTGTCTCACTTCCTATCTGCTTATTTCTGTTATAGAAGCAGAACTCTGACCGTTCAGATTGGCCTTCAGCTCTCCTGACACCACCTGCAACACTGAGAGAAAAAAAAAAGAATTCAGAACTCAAACTCTCTCTCTTTCACACACACACACACACACACACACACACACACACACACACCTTTGGAATATGGGTGTTTGGAGAGCTCTTTGAACAATTTATCCGGAAGGTGAAGAATCTGCAGGAAAATAATCAACAATCATAAATCATCAAGGCTCCAGCTCAATCCGGCTGTACTACAACACAACAAAAGCTCACACACACATATCATAATACAAATCTTTTGCACTCTACAGTATCTGTGTGAGTGTGTGTGTAAGGAAGTGTACGTAAAGGAGGGTGTATGAGTGTTTTTTTTTTAACACACACACCTGCAGCACTCTGCTCCCGGTGCAGCTGCTCTCTCTCTCCGCTGCAGGCTGCAGCCAGATGACCGTATCCATGGAGATCCAGCTGAAGTTCAGTCGCTCAGGGTCAGTATAGGCCTGAAAATGGAAGGTGGTCAAGTGACCTTTCCAGTGGGCTCTAACTTTATAAATCAGGCACTGGTGAGGATGTGTGGGAGTTAAAAGTTCTGTTTAATGACCTCCACCATCATCACAACTCACAAAGTAGCTGAAGATGTGCTGAGCTGAGTGTAGGTGAGCAGTGGCTGCAGTTTCTGGAACCTTCTCCTCACACACATGGCACAGATAAAACATACCCTTGACCTTCAGACACAAACACAGCGTCAGCAGGTTGGGACCTGTCCAAAACACACACAGACACACACACACACACAGAGAAAAAAACCCTGTTATAACACAAGGTTATAACACAGTAAGGCAATTATCAATAATTAGCATACCCTCCGCTGAAAAAGTGTTTCAAGCATTTCCTGCTGGTGGATCAAAACCAGGTTAAACCAAAAAGACTAAACAGGAACAAAAGTAGGCAATTTATTAAAAAAAATGCGTTTAGGTTGATTGAAAAGAAAGGCCACTCAAACCCTGAGGTTTACAGGACAAGTGGCAGATCCCCCAAAATCGTGTTATAAAATTGGCCTAGTAGTGCATCAAATATGCAGCCTTCAGAGGTGGAAGGAAGCTGTATTGTTGGTCCTGGACGGTCCGGACGGATGATTTCCAACATTACTGGCATGAAGAAGGCCCACCTCCCTCCTCCCATCCTCACTTTGTCCTACCGAGGGACCATTCAGAGTGTTCTCAGCTGCTACAACACTGTCTGGTACGGGAACTGCACTGTCGCCGAGCAGAAGGCCCTGCAGCGGATAGTGAAGACAGCAGAGCACATCATCGGGGTTCCACTTCCACCCATCTCCCAGCTCTATGAGAAACACCTCATCTGCTGAGCTCGGAACGTAATGTGTGAAACATTATTTCACTACACGGTATACAGGGAGTGCAGAATTATTAGGCAAATGAGTATTTTGTCCACATCATCCTCTTCATGCATGTTGTCTTACTCCAAGCTGTATAGGCTCGAAAGCCTACAACCAATTAAGCATATTAGGTGATGTGCATCTCTGTAATGAGAAGGGGTGTGGTCTAATGACATCAAGACCCTATATCAGGTGTGCATAATTATTAGGCAACTTCCTTTCCTTTGGCAAAATGGTTTAAAAGAAGGACTTGACAGGCTCAGAAAAGTCAAAAATAGTGAGATATCTTGCAGAGGGATTGCAAAGCTTCTGAAGCGTGATCATCAAGCATTTCATTCAAAATAGTCAACAGGGTCGCAAGAAGCGTGTGGAAAAACCAAGGCGCAAAATAACTGCCCATTAACTGAGAAAAGTCAAGCGTCCAGCTGCCAAGATGCCACTTGCCACCAGTTTGGCCATATTTCAGAGCTGCAACATCACTGGAGTGCCCAAAAGCACAAGGTGTGCAATACTCAGAGACATGGCCAAGTTAAGAAAGGCTGAAAGACGACCACCACTGAACAAGCCCGTGGCTGGATTGGTAAAGGGCAGAGAGCTCCAGTCCGACTCAGACGGCAAGGTGGAGGTGGAGTACTGGTTTGGGCTGGTATCATCAAAGATGAGCTTGTGGGGCCTTTTCGGGTTGAGGATGGAGTCAAGCTCAACTCCCAGTCCTACTGACAGTTTCTGGAAGACACCTTCTTCAAGCAGTGGTACAGAAAGAAGTCTGCATCCTTCAAGAAAAACATGATTTTCATGCAGGACAATGCTCAATCACACGCGTCCAAGTACTCCACAGCGTGGCTGGCAAGAAAGGGTATAAAATAAGAAAAACTAATGACATGGCCTCCTTGTTCCCCTGATCTGAACCCCATTGAGAACCTGTGGTCCATCATCAAATGTGAGATTTACAAGGAGGGAAAACAGTACACCTCTCTGAACAGTGTCTGGGAGGCTGTGGTTGCTGCTGCACGCAATGTTGATGGTGAACAGATCAAAACACTGACAGAATCCATGGATGGCAGGCTTTTGAGAGTCCTTGCAAATAAAGGTGGCTATATTGGTCGCTGATTTGTTTTTGTTTTGTTTTTGAATGTCAGAAATGTATATTTGTGAATGTGGAGATGTTATATTGGTTTCACTGGTAAAAATAAATCATTGAAATGGGTATATATTTGTTTTTTGTTAAGTTGCCTAATAATTATGCACAGTAACAGTCACCTGCACACACAGATATCCCCCTAAAATAGCTAAAAATAAAAACAAACTAAAAACTACTTCCAAAAACATTCAGCTTTGATATTAATGAGTTTTTTGGGTTCATTGAGAACATGGTTGTTCAATAATAAATTATTCCTCAAAAATACAACTTGCCTAATAATTCTGCACTCCCTGTACTTTGTTGCACTGAAAATAAACCATTCTTGAAGAGGAGATTCCACCAGAGACAGTAGAGGAGGATCATCATGGTCTGGGGAGTGTTCTCCTTGGTGCTGCATGTTGTGGAGGGGTGTAAGATGGCGGCTGGCTGGGGCAGTGGTGGCCTAGCGGGTAAGGAAGCAGACCCGTAATCGGAACGTAGTGGGTTCGAATTCCAAACCACCAAGGCGCCACTGAAGTCCCCTTGATGAAGGTACCTTCCCCACACTATGCTGCGATGATGTGTGTGGTGTAATTTAACAAGTTCACTAAGATGTAGAGACGTTGTCATGGTCACGACAACAACCGCCTGATGAAGGAGCTCTTCCACGATAATCTTTTAGACCATCCTGTGTGTTCCCCTGAATGTGTGGGGATGGGTGGTATGGCACATTTTATGTGTGAGGTACCACAGAAAATGAATACGCAACACATATAAAGGAATATTGGAGGTCACCACATTTTACTGTAACGATTTTTTACCATATAGGGCAAGGAAATGTAAATTTTGAATATAGTGTTCCGCTATGATTTCATTTTATTGCTTTCCTGTATATTTTGTATTTAAAAAAAAATAAAACATATTTAAAACTAAAACAAATATGCTATCTTCACGTTACATTACATGCGCCAACACCTTACCTAAAACAGGGTTCTTGTCATTGCAGTTCAGGCTAGTCAGAGAACTGATGTGGGGAAAATTAACTGCAGAATGAAAAACACACACACACACACACACACACACACACACACACACACACACACACACACAGAGTGTTAACATTGCCCAAAACTTTCACAGAACACAGAACATTTGCACTGTGATGTGTGCTTTACCGTTAGCGCAGCAAACATCTGAGAATGAAAAAGAGAGAAAACCATTTGAATTATATTTTGTAATTAAAACACACACAAACATCACTCTCCCTCAAACACACACACGCAAACTACCTGTCTGAAACCGCAGAGACAAGACCTGTTCAAACAAACAAAAAAAATGAATCACTGTGTGTGTCTCTGTGCGAGAGAGCAAGTGAATGTGTGTGTGAATGAGATTATTGTATATTTTTGGGCCTTCTGTGCAGCCTGTGCGAAGTCATAGAGTTATAAGTGAACTTTATAAGCTTAAGTAAGTAGTAAACAATTCATGGCGGCTGGGAACGTCCCTGAGAGGTTCAGATCGTAGATGTGGCCAAACTCAGCTGGACATTTGAAGCCAGAAGGCGATTTATGATGGCCGAATACACACACAATTTGACTTCTATTGGATCAGACTTCATGTTGGCTGAGGGAATGCCGATGAATAAGATATTAGTTGTGTACACATGTAATGTGCACTACATGTATGCATGTTGTATTTATAAGCACCATTATACAATTCATTATAGTTATGTAGGGTTATTTTTCCAAAATTAAATTTTTTCCTAAATTCCGGTTTAGTTCTTCTAAATTCCACGTTTTCTGTCATAAACTTAAATATTCTACTAAAAACTGATTATGGCTGATGTTCTGGTCACTTTTGAACGCTGGTGGTGCTTTCACTCTGGTGGTAGCATGAGACGGAGTCTACATCCCACACAAGTGGCTCAGGTAGTGCAGCTCATCCAGGATGGAACATCAATGCAACCTGTGGCAAGAAGGTTTGCTGTGTCTGTCAGCGTAGTGTCCAGAGCATGGAGGCGCCACCAGGAGACAGGCCAGCACATCAGGCGACGTGGAGGAGGCTGTAGGAGGGCAACAACCCAGCAGCAGGACGCTACCTCCACCTTTATACAAGGAGGAACCGGAGGAGCGCTGCCAGAGCCTGCAAAATGACCTCCAGCAGGCCACAGATGTGTATGTGGTGGTCAGACTCCATGATGGTGGTATGAGGGCCCTACATCCACATGTGGGGGTCGTGCTTACAGCCCAACACCGTGCAGCATATTTGGCATTTCGCCACTGGCGCCCTGTTCTCTTCACAGACGAAAGCAGGTTCACACCGAGCACATGTGACAGACGTGACCGAGACGCCGTGGAAAACGTTCTGCCGCCTGCAACGTCCCCCAGCACGACCGGTTTGGCAGTGGGTTAGTAATGGTGTGCACTGACTGCCATTAGGTACCAAGATGAGATCCTCAGACCCCTTGTGAGACCATATGCTGGTGTGCTTGGCCCTGGGTTCCTCTTAATACAAGACAATGCTGGACCTCATGTGGCTGGAGCGTCAGTAGTCCGAAGGCATCACTGCTATGGACTGCCCGCCCGTTCCCCAGACCTGAATCCAACAGAGGACATCTGGGACGTCATGCCTCGCTCCATCAACCAGTGGCACGTTGCACCACAGACTGTCCAGGAGTTGGCGGGTGCTTCTGTCCAGGTCTGGGAGGAGATCCCTCAGGAGACCATCCGCCACCTCATCAGGAGCATGTCCAGGCGTTGTAGGGAGGTCATACAGGAAAGTGGAGGCCACACACACTACTGAGCCTAGTTTTGACTTGTTTTAGGGACATTACAGCAAAGTTGGATCAGACTGTAGTCTGTTTTTCCACTTTAAGTTGGAATGTGAATGCAAATCCAGACCTTCACGGGTTGGTAAATTTGATTTCCATCGATAATTTTTATGTAAAGAACAAATTATTCAATAAGAATATTTGATTAATTCATTCCTAGGATGCCTTATTTTTGTGTTATATTTATGAATTGAATGCCTTTTAAAGACGTAAGCGCACACACGCATGCACACAGATGGTCCGCCTTACATGGACACAGATGGGGCTCGTCTCAAGCCCGTCCATTTCTCATCACTTCCAATACATACATTTTTGGGAGAAGGTCTTCTACTCCCTAGCAGTAGAAACGTATGGGAAGGGGACATAAATCCAAGGACAACTGTCAAGCACATTTTAATTAAACCATTCATGCAGAAGAACATTTTGAATGAATCTGCAACTTCCTCAATGATGGCTGTCGACAGTGTGTGTGTGTGTGTGTGTGTGTGTGTGTTTTTACCTGTTGGTGTTTTTTACCACGCACATGTTCCTTGTACTTTGAAAAAGTGCTGAAGTTCTCAGTGCAGTTCTACAGAGGAGAACCAGGGGAGCAGGTGAGTCACAGAACAGCATGTTGGAAAATGTATATAAGTTATCATGCAATTACCATTTTTGACATGTATATCTAACATGTATTAAACTGTATTAAGCTTTGGATTACGCAAACTATATTAATCTCTTGGACGAGAAACTGCGGGCCAAAGGATGTTTTGCAGGACAGTTTGCAGGACAGAGTGACCGCGACCTGATAAGAGGAGGCCTGCAGCTGTGACCTTGGCAACTGTGGAGCGGCTATCAAGAAATAAGCCTACATGCAGAAGATAATTATTAGCTTATATGGTGTGATCCTATGGTAAAATGGACGGCCCCGAACTAAATGAGAAGAGAGCAAGCGGCTGAGACCGCAGAGCGGGTGGAGGCCTGATGTAATGCGCGTCTCTGGCTGCTCCCCTCGCGAGTAAGAACTTAACTCTCTCCTGGGTCTTTCTTCTCAGTGTTAATAAATGTCAGAACGGGTATGGACCTGACACCGCACACGGTTCTAACCACAACAGCTGCAGAACTAACACTTCACCAGAACGCCGCACGTTCCACCCAGAACCGCATCCGCCTGCGCCATCACCCCGCACGTTCCACCCAGAACCCCACCCGCCTGCGCCATCACCCCACATGTTCCACCCAGAACCCAGAACCATTACACCCAGAACCGCACCCGCCTGCGCCATCACCCCGCACGTTCCACCCAGAACCGCACCCCCCCGAGCAATCACCCTGCACGTTCCACCCAGAACCGCACCCCCCCCCGAGCAATCACCCTGCACGTTCCACCCAGATCCCAGACACAGAACCATTACCCGGCACATTCCACCCAGAACAATCACCCGCACCCGCCTGGGCCATCACCCTACACATTCCACTAAGAACCATCACCTGCACATTCCACACACATCTAAAGCTACTGTTGCATTTCTGAAGAAGAACAGGGTGAAGGTGAATGGCCAAGTATGTCTGATCTGAACCCAATCAAACACCTGTGGGGAATTCTGAAGCGGCAAGTTGAGCATCACTCTCCATCCAGCATCCAGGCTCTAAAAGAGGTTATTCTTGAAGAATGGAAAAAGATAGATGTTGCAATATGTTGCCAACTTGTTCATTCCACACCAAGAACACATGGACATACAAAATACTAGATGTAGTAGTTTTTGTTGTGGTGTGGATTCATTTATGCTTCAACCAATTTTGGTAAAACAGAAGATTTTGTGATTAAGCTAAATTATTAACTTTAATTTCATGTTATGGAGTTAAATGTTCAATAAAACCATAAAACCCAGCCTTGTGAAATTTCTGGACATTGCTCTTTTGTTCATTGAGCTACTGATTAAATTCATTTTAAAGGGGGTGTATTCATTTATGCTGAGCACTGTATGTGTGTGTGTTTTGTATTTCAATGTATTTGAGTGGTAGTGGCCTAGTGGGTAACACACTCGCCTATGAACCAGAAGACCCAGGTTCAAATCCCACTTACAACCATTGTGTCCCTGAGCAAGACACTTAACCCTAAGTTGCTTGTAGAAATATACTGCTTTGACATATGTTACTTTGCTAAAGACTGGTAAAACATCTGTTATCAGATGGCGTGAAGGAACAAGTGACTCACTCAAAGAGGAAGTGGAACATATCACTCTAAGAGGAAGTGAAACATAACACCCGCACCCGACCGTGTTAAAACTGTCAACTATGCACCTTGTGGTTTCGCCCTGCTGAAGTGGTTATCTGCCCCTGCCAGAAGACAGCATGAACAAGCAGAAGACCCCACCCCAAAAGACTTTGTTTGTCATTACCTATAAAAGAGCTGAGCATGCACTGAAACATCGGAATCTGTACACAGAGTGCTGGTGCATGTCTTCTGTGAACATTAAAGATTCCCCCTTCTGCGCAGACTGAGTTTTGAGTCTTCATTCTTTCTCAGCCTTGAACAATGAATCCTCCAACAAAGAACCTGGGTTGAAGGACCCGCGGAGAAGACCAATAATCTCACAAATTTATTCCTTCATGCTCCAGGGGGGGACTGTCCCTGTCACTACTGATTGTAAGTCGCTCTGGATAAGGGCGTCTGGTAAATGCTGTAAATGTAAATGTATATATATGCGTGGTGTATGTTGGTGTGTAGATTTAATTATTTTGCACACGCTTTTATCCAAAGCGACATACAAGAGGAAGACACCAGCACATACTCTGGGTTCTGGTATATAAACGCACACACTCACGTGTGTAAAAATGCGTGTGTGGGTCTTGTATTTGTGTGCGTGGTGTATGTTGTGTGTTGGTGTGTATATAAACGCACACACTCATGTGTGTAAACGCGTGTGTGAAAACATGGAAAAGTTTCTCAAACTTTCCCTGCGCTGCGCTACTCACCCGACACGCGAACTGCAACATCCTGTTTCCGGTCCCCCAGAGCCGCGCGGCTGACACAAATAAAATCGTTAGAATTAAAGAAGAAGCAAAAAAAACACGAGAAGCGCGGCAGAGACGCGCGGCCGACGGAATAAAAGTAATAACGGCGTTCCGCGCAGAGCGTTCGGACGCGAACAAGCACTCCGCGCTCTGATTGGTCACCGTCTAAAAAGGGCGGGCGCAACCCTTCAAGACGCTCTCCGATTGGCCATCGTAGAGAGGGCGGGCGCAACCTCAAAAGACGCGCTCCGATTGGGCGCGCTAGGACGCGTCCCCTGCCGGGATTAAAACGAAACGGTAACAATTCCGCTGAATAAAGAGCGACGGCAAAGACAGAATGAAAATAGAACTAAGAGAGTAACAGTTCATGTGCAGTTCACGTTAATAATCATGTCGGGAAAGTTCTACTGATGATCATGTACAGTAAACATATTCTATATCAGATTCTTCAGCCCTGGTCTACATGTGTGTTCACTGATTTGGCAGGAAAAGGAATTCTGCAGATCTTCAGTCTGAATACAAATTCTGCATAGAAAAACTGGAACGACATAAAAAATAGGTAAATATCAATACATCTGCCACAAAGACTTCAACTTTATACATTCTCATCTCCGATCTCATCTAGGACACTTGGACATAACAGGGGGGCTGTAATCTTAACTGACAGGAAGTTATGATTTGATCTCAGGGCAGCAGCGTTTCTTCGTTTCCCGACAGATGGCAATGAGGACAGATTCTGCTCAACAGTAACTCACCCTCAACTCCTGTGACACACAGTGAAAGTGAAATGATTGCCATTGTGAAACACTGGAGCACAGCACACGGTGACACTGTGAAATGTGTCCTCAGTGTGTGGGGACGGTGCTTTGCTCAGTGGCACCTCAGTGGCGAACCGGCAACCTTCAGATTTCGGGGGTGTTAGAGAGAGTGACTCAGTACTTATCTTCATGTTTCCTGCACTGATGCGTGGTACCAATGTCACAATCAACACACACACCACCACCACCATCGGTCCTGTCATTACAATTCTGCGAACTCTGACCTTTCACACAGTTATGTAGAGAACTTTCAGTGAGCTCCACTCAACACGCCTACAGGAAAAGAAGAAACACTGCTGCACTGAAATTAGAACTTAACTTCCTGTCAGTTATGCTGAAGCCCCTCCCCCCTGTCGGTGAATGGAACAGCAGAACTTTAGTCGTCCCTCTCCACCTTCTGACCTTTGTTCCCCTCCTCTTCACAACTCTGACCACTACCTTCAACCTCACTCTGTCTGACGGATCCAAGACTGACCACCATCCATCATTCATTCAACATAACCTTCAGTCTGTCTCACCTTCATCAGTATTTTCCTGCACTCGTTCACATCTTTCAACCTTCTACTCCTTACCACTGTAAATGGCCACTAACTCTGTCCTCTCCTCACTTTCCCTTTCTATGGATCATCTATTTCCCAAAAGGACTTCTCCCCCTGCTCCTATGGTATTTTATGAACCACATGGTATGTTTGTGGGCCTTTTGCAGCCTGCGCAAACTATGAGCCATCACGCAGTTATAGTCTGAACTTTTTATGCCCTTTCAATGAGACCATGCACTCACACGCACACCTGCAGGAAGGCCAACCAAGGCTTGAGAGGTTTGGAAAGAACCGAGATAAGACTAGCAAGGCCGAATAAGTTATGGGGGGGCTCAGAATGCCCCGAAGAAGGCCCGACTGTCACAGCTGGACGGACAATGCTTAATTGTAGACTGTTTTTGGCCTTTGCCAACTCAAAACATACTGGCTGGGCATCAGCAGCCAGGAAATGAATTATGGTGACAGATGTGCAATTACACTCACACACTTAAACTGCGTGGAGGAGCACAGATAAATAAGATATTTGTCGGCGACATGTATAACACTATAGCGCTACACATATGTTAGATTTTGAACCCTTATTCATAAACTGAAGTTGATATTCATAAACTGAAGCATTATGAATTGATCATTGTTGTATGTCTAAGCACACACACACGCACATAGAGGAGTTAAGGTGTGTCCTTGAGGCCTCCATTAGCTGGTGCCTCCCTGAGCTTACTTTGCATGGATCCTGGGAGTGAACATAAATATTAAAACAAGCGTATAACACATGTTAATTAACCGTACTTGCAGAAAAACATAGATAACACAAAATTACTGAGACAGGAAAAAAGGTTAAGCACACACACAAGTACCTCAGTCTTTTGGGTCTTCTTGACATGTGACCAAACATGGTCTGTCGACTAGCTGGCTAATGTCTTGTTGCGTATTGCAATAAACAATTGTCTACAACAGTTTTCTGTTGTTAGAATTTATTGATCGAATCCTCCACCACACTCCCTGATTATCACAGCAGTCACAGGGAACTAAGAGCGGCAGAGTGGAAATATAAGAAATCACAGCTTGACTTAGAAAAGAAAAGAAAAGAAAAGTGAAGTGATTGTCACATGTGATACACAGCAGCACAGCACACGGTGCACACAGTGAAATTTGTCCTCTGCATTTAACCCATCACCCTGAGTGAGCAGTGGGCACCATGACAGGTGCCCGGGGAGCAGTGTGTGGGGACGGTGCTTTGCTCAGTGGCACCTCAGTGGCACCTTGGCGGATCGGGATTCGAACCGGCAACCTTCTGATTACTTGGACAGTGGACCTGCTTGGACCTGCTGCATCATCAGAATTTCCTATGCAACTTCTCCACTAACCTCACCTCTGCTAAACCTCTGCCCACAACCCTCAAACATATTATCATGTTTATTGAACCCTCCAACTCCAATACCTGCTGAAGACTCCGCCATCTTATTCAAATCTCAAAGACATTCTCCACCACAACCCCTATTCTACACTCCAAAGACTCCCCAACTGCCCTACTACATTTTTTTTTTAAAGCTCACATCAGATGAAATCATCTAGATCATATCTACAGGCAATCCAACCAGCCTTTGATATAGTTAACCACAAGGCTCTCTTGTCTATCCTGAAGAGACTTTGAGTTCGGGGCTCAGCATGGTAAACGTTTACTTCCTACCTTGATGAGTGGTCTTGGAAAAAATCCACGTCTCCACTGGCGTTCATCAGGGTCCCCTCCTTTTCTCCCTCTACACAAGATCACTTGGTGAGGTCATTTCCTCACATGGGTTATCCTACCTCTGCAATTCCTTCCTCAGATGCACATGCTGCTTCCAAAATCTCAGCATGTCTAACTGACATTTCATCTTGGACGGAAGCTTATCGTCTAAAACTAAATCCAACCAAAACCAAAATAATATTCATTCCAGCAGATCCTTCACCACATTAGGATCTACCTGAACAACTCACAGATTTCTCCCTCTGCAACTGCTCACAAATTTGGGTTATAAATTGAGAGCCAACTCTCCTTCTCGACTCACATCACCAATCTTTCCCGCTCATGTAGATTCCTTCTCTACAATATCAGACAGATCCGCCCCTTATCTATCAACACAGGCCACCCAGATACTGGTCCTACAGTCCTTACTAATCTCATGACTGGACTACTGCAACTCCCTTCTTGGGTACATATAGAACGAACAGGAAAGCACGTTGTAAGTCGCTCTAGATAAGGGCGTCGGCCAAATGCCATAAATGTAAATGTACAGGTGTGCGGTGAACACAAAGAAACTCCGTAGAGGCCGAAGCCCACTGAAGCCTGGGAGTTTTGGGAGGACCAAGAAAAGACTAGCAGGGCCTAGCAACACAGAAGTTATCGAAAGAGAGACACAGAGGTGAGGCACTGCATGACCTTGAGACACTCAGGAATGCCTCCACTCTTTATCACCCAGTTGTCTTACACGGATCCTGGGAGTGAAGAAAAATCTTAAGACGAGTGTTCAAATCATTTTAATTAGCCTTACATGCTGAGCACATAGATATAATTGGACTACACACACACACACACACGCACGTACACACACAAACATATGCAACCTGAGACAAGAAGAAAGGATAAGCATGCACCAAATTAGACCATTTCTCATTTCCTAATGTTAAAAACATTACTAGCAGTTCTTTAACTTCAATGGGTTCTTCTGAACATAAACCGTCCTGAATATGAATGAAATATTGAAGAACATGAACGGTTCTTCTGAACATGGCTTCTCTTGCCTACTTCTTCCTTCTTTGCGTCATGACCGCGTTTACTCTGTGCAACAACTGCACGGAGGACAGTTGTTGTGCTGGACGTTCATGTCTTTTATTACTGAATGAATATCATGACATTTACTTACGGTAGAACCAGGATATTAAGCACAACAAAAGGCGACTGTTCATTTTCCACTGGGACAGCGAGACAGTGTAATTATTATACAAACACCATGGTATACAGTTATGTAGGTGTTATTTAGTCTTTATAAATGAGGTGGATAGTCTCCGGGTTGGAGTCTGACTCCGAAGCGGCCCTGTCGGAGGGTTTAGTCCCCTCGGTGACATTGTCAACAGCACATCAGCGTTAGTGTTGAGTTTTATAAGAAGTGTGAAGCTGATTGTTGTGTAGATCTGGGCTGATGTTTTCATAACTGAGAGTAAAGTTAGATTTTTTTTAGAATAAAGGAGATTTTTTATTTTATTGCTTAGCAACCTGAACAATTGGAACTGATTAACACTTCCAGTGTGAACAACCTTACTGAATATTAGCACTCACACACACATATACATTTAAACAAAGAAATAAATACATAAATAAATAAACAACAACCAATTCAAATTGACACAACACAATAAACAAAAAAAAATAATTTATGAAACCCAGAACACAACCAGCTTTAACACACAAGTATGTAACTCACAATTATGAGTAAAACATGATCAAATACAAACAAACAGAAATTATGAGTAGAGAGGAACAAACACAGCAACACAACTATCAGATTAGAACAAAAGTACACAAACAGACTCACACACATTAACATACACACAGCAGGCTACTGCTCTTCGCTGTCTCCTGCACCATCACTGAGGCTGATCTCTGTGGCAGGAGATGAAGGAAACACAAATACACATTAAATACACACACACACACACACACACACACACACAGAGCAACAGAGACACAACTATACACACACAGAGCAACAGAGGCACATCAACAAACACACATACAGAGCAACAGAGACACAGCTAGACACACACACACACACACACACACACACAGAGCCAGAGACACATCTATACACACACACACACACACACACACACACACAGAGCACAAGAGACACATCTACAAACACACATACAGAGCAACAGAGACACAGCTATACACACACATATACACACACACAGAGCCAGAGACACATCTATACACACACACACTCACACAGAGCAACATACACATCTATACACACACACACACACAGAGCACAAGAGACACATCTATACAAACACACACACACACTCTCACACAGAGCAACAAGAGACACATCTATACAAACACATACACTCACACAGAGCAACAGACACCTCTATACACACACACACACACAAAGCAACAGAGACGCATCTATATACACACACAGACACACACACACACACACACAGAGCAACAGAGACACAAATACACACACACACACACACACACACAGAGCCAGAGACACATCTATACAAACACACACACACACAGAGCAACAGACACATCTATTCACACACACACACATACACAGAGCACAAGAGACACATCTGTACAAAACACACACACACCACACACACACACACTCACACAGAGCAACAGACACCTCTATACACACCCACACACACACACAAAGCAACAGAGACATCTATAACACACACACACACACACACACACACACACAGAGAGCCAGAGACACATCTATACAAAACACACACACACACTCACACAGAGCAACAGACACATCTATACACTCACACACACACAACCACAAAGCAACAGAGACACATCTATACACACACACACACACACACACACACACACACAGAGCAACAGAGACATCTATAAACACACACACGCGCACACAAAGCAACAGAGACATCTATAAACACACACACACAGAGCAACAGAGACACATCTACACACACACCACACACACACACAGAGAGCCAGAGACACATCTATACAAACCACACACACACACACACACACACACACACACACACACACACACACACACACACACACACACCACAGAGCAACAGAGACTCATCCAAACGTACACACACACAGTCCAAGAGAGACATATAAACACACACACACATTCACAGCAACAGAGACACAGAGCAACAGAGACACATCTACACACACTCACATGGTCTCATAGGTGCTGTCTTTAGTTTTGAGGAAGCGCATGGCAAAGAATCCTCCAGCCTGGAGTACCAGAACCAGGATGATTCCCCCAATGAAGCTTGAGAGGTCAAACGAAGCCTGAGAGAACTGAGGGGGGCGGAGCAACGGTGACCCCTGAAAGAGAGAGGGAGAGAGAAAGTGAGAGAGGGGGTGTGAGAGAAGGACAGTGAGAGAGAGAGGGTGAGAGAGAGAGAGAGAACATGAGAGAGGGAGAGAGAGAGAGTGGGTGAGAGAGGCAGAGAGAGAGAGAGGGAGGGTTGGAGAGGTAAAGAAAGGGTGAGAGAGAGAGAAAATGACAGTGAGAGGGTGAGAGAGGGATCCCCCCACTATACCTACACAGAACCTGAAACTTAGAACCTTACCTGCAGCAGCATCATCATCCTGAGGTACTGCTCACAAACACACACACACACACAGGTTATTTGGGATAAAATCCCTTCAAACACCTACACACCTCACACACATTCCCTACAACTAAACAATCCTTCTCTCTCTCTCTCTCTCTCTCTCACACACACACACACACACACCTGGACACATAGCAGTGTCGTTGAAAATACTGCAGTCCTGTGCATCATCTGCAGCAGAAACACACGCTGTGTCTGCAGGAGGGAATAAAGAGGCACGATGAGTGTGTTGTGTGTCTGAAATGAGACTGTGTGAACGCACACACACAATAATGTGCAGACAGTGATGTGAACACTATGTACTGGGTTTTGAGAAGGATAATAAGACTGAATTATTTACTGCGTGTCTGTTTGAATTATTAACTGAGTAGACCAGAGTCCAACTCAGAGGGTCACATTTCTTTTCTATTGTGTGTGTGTGTGTGTGTGTGTGTGTGTGTGTGTGTGTGTTTGTGTGTCTTACCATTCTCACAACTTCTCCAGACACAGCTGGTGAGATTGAAGGCAGGGTCTCCACTCACACAACTGTCACATGACTGCAGCTGAGAGCAGTCACTGGCCGGCTCACCTGCCAATCAAAGAAAATGTATGTATGTCTATGTGTGTAACAGATTGTTCAGTAGGAATCTATAAACCATGAGAATAGAACAGAAGAAAGAGAAGAGGGGATAAAAAGAAGAGAAAAGAAGAAGGGGAGAGAAGAAAATAAAATAAAAAAAGAAGAGAAGAGGCGAGGAAGAGAAGAGAAGAAGAGAATAAGAGAAGAGGAGAATAGAGAGAGAAGAGAGAGAAGAGGAGGACAGGAGGAGGGAGAATAAGAGAAGAGGAGAGAATAAGAGAAGAGGAGAATATGAGAGAAGAAGAGAGAAGAAGAGAAGAGGAGGACATGAGAGGAGAAGAAGAGAAGAGTAGAAGAGCAGAGAATAGAGAAGACGAGAGAATAAGAGAAGAAAGAAGAGAGAGGAAAGAGGAGGAGAGAACAAGAGAAGAAAAGAAGAAGACAAGAAGAGAAGAGAAGAGAAAAAGAAGAGAAGACTATGAGAGATTTTTCTCCCATAACAATGATCCATAGTTGATTGTTGCAGATTATTGATCACAAAATGATTGAGATTTCCAGTCAGCAGAGTGGACATGAGAAGGTTTTAATCAATGGACGAGTGGAGGCAGCGTTGCCTGGCAACAAGCTGTAGAAACTGCACAGCAGAGGTGTCTGGGTAGAGGAGGGGCAGGAGAGAAAAAGTTTTAAAAAGAGGAGAAAATACTGCAGTGACGACACACACACACACAACACCACACATACACACACACAGACACGACAGACAGTCGCAACACTTACCGGTTGTTTGAGAAGTGACCCTCATTGTCACCTCCATCATGACCAGAACCCCCAGAAACACTGCATACACTCCCCTCATTTTCACACACACACACAAACACACCACACATACACACTCAGACCCAACACACGGAAAACAGACTCTCCAGCAACACCGACACGCAACACGCTGTTTCACCCCAAGCCTGGTCACCCCGCAGCCAGCACACACTCTCTCACACACACACACACATACACCTCACTGCAGCTTCTGCTCTGATGAGAGACGACCCAAGTGTGTGTCTGTGTGTGTGTGTGTGTGTGTGAGTGTGTGAGAGGACAGCAGCACCACCGTAATGTGAGCCCAGATCACAGACGTTTCCTGGCAACTGGCTGGTGTTTAGGAAACGTACACCGAAAAGCGCGCACACACACACACACACACACACACACACACACACACACACAGAAATTCAGCCGTCACTCTTGTGCTGATGGGGGCTGGGTATTGAATTGTCTCTTTGATGAAGCATGAAGGGAAACCTGCGCCAGTGCACTGTCATCCTGCCCTGATGATTGCGCACACACACACACACACACACACACACACACACTCTAACACTATCAATGAATTTCTGACGTCATTCGAGGATGATTGTGCTACCAGCTTGAGTAACGCTTGTACAGACAGGAAATATCCATCTACAGACAGGAACCAGAATTCCCTTTTACCACATACTACCGCATACTAGTACTACTATTAATACTAGCATACTAGTATTAATAGTAGCCACATACTTGTACTACCGTATTAATACTACTGAATTACGACTACCGCAATGATACTACCGCATTACTCCCACTGCATTAATACTACCACATTTATACTACTGCATTCATACTACAACATTAATACTACTGCATTCATACTACAACATTAATACTACTGCATTCATACTACCACATTTACACTACTGTATTAATACTACCGCATTGCACCTACTGCATTGATACTACCGCATTACGACCACCTCAGTAATACTACTGCGTTAATACTACCACATTAAAACTACTGCATTGATACTACCGCATTACAACCCCTGCAGTAATACTACTGCATTTACACTGCTGTATTAATACTACCGCATTGCACCTACTGCACTGATACTACCACATTACGACCACCTCAGTAATACTACTGCATTAATACTACCACATTAATAGTACCGCATTATGACCACCTCAGTAATACTACTGCATTAATACTACCGCACTGATACTACCACATTACAACCAATGCAGCAAAAAATACTTGCACATTTACACTACTACATTAATATTACCACATTTCACCCACTGCATTGATACTATTGCATTACGACTACCTCAGTAATACTACTGCATTAATACTACCACATTGTGCCTACTGCATTGATACTACCGCATTACAACCACCGCATTAATACTACCACATTTATAGTACTGCATTCATACTACTATATTAAAATTACCGAATTGCACCCACTGCATTGATACTACCGCAATATGACCACCTCAGTAATACTACTTCATTAATACTACCACATTGTGCCTACTGCATTGATACTACCGCATTACAACCACCACATTAATACTACCACATTTATGCTACTGCATTCATACAACCACATTAATACTACCACATTTCAACTACTGCATTGAAAATACCACATAACGACCACCACATTAATAACACTGCATTAAGACTATCACATATAAACTGCCTGATTTATACTACCGTGTTAATATTAACGCATCATGGCTACTGCATTGGTACTACCACATTACAACCACCGCATCAATAATACTGCATTATGACTACTGTATTGATACTACCGGATTACAACTACCACATTTAAACTACTGCGTTAATACTACATTAATACTACTACCACATTTATACTACCGCCTTAATATTAATGCATTATGGCTACTGCATTGATGCTACCGCATTAATATTAACGCATTAAAGCTACTGCATTAATACTACATTAATACTACCACATTTATAATACCGCATTAATACTGTATTGGAGTATAATTACAAGCATTTTATTGACTCATTTTATTGAGTCAATATTTGCAGTGTTTCAAGACCTCTGCAATTCGCACCTCTACTACAACATTAACACCATCACGTTAATAATACCACACACTCCTACCCAGTCTTCCACGTCATGTTCACAACTACTACACAACTACACAGAGCTACACAAGTTTTTGTTTGTCTGGTAGTAGCAGGATAGTGCTGTGGTGGGCTAGAGTGTGTGTGTGCGTGTGTGTAGGTGTGTGAGTGGGTGAGATGCTTTGTGCTCCGTTTGTGGTGAAGGAGGGGGGTGTGTGTGTATTTGTGTTAGGTGTGTGTGTGTGTGTGTGTGTGTGTGTAGGTGTGTGAGTGGGTGAGATGCTTTGTGCTCCGTTTGTGGTAAAGGAGGGGGGTGTGTGTGTATTTGCGTTAGGTGTGTGTGTGTGTGTGTATTTTCTGTTAGGTGTGTGTGTGTGTGTGTGTGTGTGTGTGTGTGTGTGTGTGTGTGCGTGTGTGTAGGCGGGGGTCTCCGTTACGGGAAAGACTCGGAGCGACTCCTGCCTCCGCCGCAGTGGGCGTGGCCCGCGCGTTGCGGATTTTATGAATGAAATGACGCCACGACGCTCAGGGACGCCGCCGATTGGCCAGGGACCTGCTGACGTCAGGCGGGCTCTGCGGAAGGCACGTCGCGCTGCCCGAACCGACTCAGTGGCGAACTGGCGGACCGGAGCAGCGGACGGACGCCGCGTGAGCGTCTCAGGTACGTCAACAAATCTCAAATTCTGTATGAAGTTGCGTGTTACGTGAGTGTAATATGATGACATGATTACGATTGTGGGTCTTCAAGGTGCGTGATGATGAATGCATGTGTTGAACTGTGTGTGTACTTGGTCATGACTGTGTGTGTTGTGTGGGTTAAGGATGCATGGTTATACTGCACCAGTATCTTTGGTCCAAAGTCAAATGGGCGGTTCTTGAACATGAAGTAAAGTAGGACACGTCTCATCAACTTTGTTGATCAACCTGATGGCTTTTAACCACCCCCCCCCCCCCCCCATCCCTCTCTCTCTCTCTCTCTCTCTCTCTGACTTTCAGAGTTGGCAATGAATGAATCTGTTTGGTTCCTGAGCTCCTCCTCGCCTCTGACCCCTGACCCCACCACTCCCATGGTGGTGTCCGTGTGGGACATGGCGGAGTGTGTGTCCGGCGCGTTGATCTGCTGTGAAAACGCCATCGTCGTGACGACCATCTTTTCCTCGTCGTCCCTCAGGGCTCCAATGTTCTTGCTGATTGGCTCTCTAGCATGGGCGGACTTCCTGGCGGGGGCGGGCCTGACGCTCCGCTTCCTGGCGCGCGTGTGCGTCCACTCTGAGGCCCTGGAGCTCGTCGGCGTGTGTGTGTGTGTGAGCGCGCTCAGCGCCAGCGTGTGTTCTCTGCTGGGCATCACTCTCGACCGCTTCCTGTCACTGCAGCACGCGCTGACCTACAGCTCCCACACACACCGCGCCCACACACACGCCGCCATCGCCCTCACCTGGCTGCTGGCCGGCCTGCAGGGGGCGCTGCCGCTGCTGGGGTGGGGCTGCCGATCGGACTCGTGCAGCGTGGTCCGGCCGCTGACCCGGGCGGCACCTGGGCGCGCTCTGTGGGGGCTTCCTGCTGGTTGCTGCTGCTGGTGCTGCAGCTCAACACCCACATTGGCAGGGGTGGTGCGGCGCCACGCTCCGCATGATCCAGCTGCAGAGACACACCCTGACCCCGCACGCGCAGGCGCGCAGCCGCACACACACCCTTGCCTTCAGCCTCGCCGCCTTCACCGGCTGCTGGCTGCCCTTCGCCATCTACGGCCTCCTAGGAGACAGCTCAGCCCCGCCCCCTCTACACCTACGCCGCGCTTGGTTCCGTGGCAACGCTCTCGCTGATCAACCCACTCATCTACGCCTTTCACAAACACCACATCCGCAGAGTGCTGCTGAGGGCGTGCGGCTGCGTGCACGCCCATGCCAAACACACACCAACACCCAGCGACGTGTGACAATCGATCAGACAGACACACACACACACACACACACAGGCGAGGGGTGACTTTGTGTCTCCGATGGAGATTCACTCTGTCTGCAGAGTCCCCTGTGGGGACACACACACACACACACACCAAACAGTATCAGTGGGCCTTCCGGAGGAAGACCTTCATCGGCCAATAGGACCAGAGCTTCAATGTCCAGCCAGCTGCCATGTGGTTTCTTATTGTTAATAAACGAGTTTCTTTAGTTTGGATTGTGGTTTTATGTGACCAACATCAAATTCTACAGAAAACCAGCATCAGAACACAGAACCGAACTTCGCCGGGCACCAAACTAAATTGTTGTTTGCTCATGTTCAATTCCTAATCTGAGTAAACGAAATGAAACCTGATGGTGAAAAGAGGGCTGAGCTCCATGCCCTCGGGTGAGCAGATGGATGCAGACTCAGATATTTCTTTTTTTTAACACTGATACATTTATTGAATAAAACAAACACAGAAAAGCTCCAGATCCGAAACTCGGCATCCATTCAGATTTAATTTTATAACAAACAGCAAAGGCACTTAGGAATAGCGGAGGAAAAAAAAAAACAGAATAAACCAGACAGACCCTGAGCGCCCATAAATCAGACATGTCAGACCCCAGAAGTATATTTCAGAAACATAATTGTGGCAACAGGAAAGAAATTGATAGTGATGCATTTCAGTCACTGTGTTCATGAACCTGATTCATGCACTGAACTCGTGTGTATGTGTGTGTTTTGTCTGACTGTAAAATGAGTCTTTTTTTTCTTTAACACACACAAACAAGCACCGAGTTAATGAAGACGGTCTCACTCAGACCACTCCTCATCATCGAACTCGGACGAGTCGTCCTCGGAGTCGCTGCACTCGACGGCGATGCGGCGAGACAGGATGGCCGCAACGTCGTTTCCCACGTAGTCCCTCTTCTCCTGCTCGCGCTGCTCCTCCACCTTCCGCAGGTTAAAGCCTGGAACACACACACGCACACACAGACGGCATCAACGAGAGTCTGTTCATGTGAGAAGTGTTGTAGACAAGCCTGCGAGTGAAATGCGAGATTCTGACCCTGACGTATGGCCTGCAGAAGATCGCTGCGGGCGTCGCTGGGGGGTGGAGCCTGCGCTTTAGGTGCACTGGGGGCAGGCACTCCAACGGAGGCGGGTGGCATTGGCCCAGCAGAGGGCGGAGGGGGTGGCCCTGGTGGTGGAGGGGGTGGAGGTGGTGGTGGGGGTCCAACACTCGGTGCTGGGGGAGGAGGAGGGGGGGGTGGGACTCCAGAATGAACAGGAGGAGGAGGTGGGGCCGGAGGAATGGCAGAAATCCCAGGTGTGCCAGGAGGGGAGGAGTCAAAACCAGGAGGCGGGGGAGGAGGAATGCCCATGTCACATGGGGGAAGGGGTGGGGGTGCTGGAGGCGGGACCAGAGAGGACCGCCCTGGAGGGGAAGAGGCCATTGGTGGAGCAGGTGGGGGGTGATTGGGGCTCAGCATGCTAATTCGCTTTGGGGGCGGAGCTCCATGATCATTGTACCTGAGGGGGAGAGGAAGAATTCAGAAACGGCACTGAGCTGATGGCCAATCACTGACCCACAGACAGGAAGGGGCGGGACTCACGTCATGTCTGGTGGAGGGGGAGGCAGGAAGTCATCCGGTGTCATGGGAGCAAGGGGTGATGAGGGATCCGAGATAAACGAGTTCTGATCCTGTACAGAGCTGAAGCCATCGGCAGAACCAATACTGCCATTCAGCATCTCCAACGAGTTCCTGGACATACATGAAACATGTATGAAATAGAACACACACACACACACACAGAAAAACACAATCACAACAGACTCACCCCATTTCACTGTTCTTCTCAACAAACTCCGCCCCCATCTTCTGACGCTCCCATTCCTCCTTCCGGGTTTTAATCTTCCGGGGATTCTGGTTCCGACGGTTGGGATTGTCCTTCTTCTCTTTCTGTTCACACACAGACACACAAGTGAGCTTTTCCCTGGTGTTTTTTTAGGGTTGTGCCAAAAAATGAAAAAAATCGATTCAAACCAAATACCCTCATTCCAATAATCTATAAAATGTTTCCCCAGTTTACACATTTCCGCTGAATATGATTATCTGCATTCAGTTCTCTGCTCTGTCATTCCCTGTAACATGTGATGTGGAGGGGAGGGTGTTATCTGCTCTACCATTTACATTTACAGCATTAATCAGACGCCCTTATCCAGAGCGACTTACAATCAGTATTTACAGGGACAGTCCCCCCCTGGAGCAACTTAGGGTTAAGTGTCTTGCTCAGGGACACAATGGTAGTAAGTGGGATTCGAACCCGGGTCTTCTGGTTCATAGGCGAGTGTGTTACCCACTACCACTGTGCCACAGGGCAGTTTAACTGTGCGGCATAATTAGAATGGAAACCCAGGCGACGTTTGCGGTTTGTGTTTGTGGGTTTGTGTTTCCATTTTCTAGTAATGTGAACACTATTTTGGGGACAGACTCCCGACTGATTCATAAAATGCTCCAACCGAACACACAAAGTTATCTGCATTCATAAAAAGCCGAAGTCAAAATGACCCAAACAGCAACATGGAAAACAACATGGTTAAATTCGGAATCCTTCTCTGTGGCTGTACTTACATTTCTTCTCCACAATGTGGATTGGTGTGTGTGTGTGTGTGTGTGTACCCTGTGCTTGCGTTTCTCCTTCATGATATCTTTGGTGTCCTGCAGCATCTTCTCCTTCCACAGATCAAAGAAGTAGGACGGGTCGGTGTAGAACTTCAGTGCCTCCTTGCCATCCTCTCTGAGACACACACAGACACACACGTGTGATTAGGAGGTGTGTGTGTGTAGAGTGTAAATTTGATCACAGTCCAGTCAACATCAGGAATGTAAAATTTCCTGAGTCCATGGTGAGAAGAAGGGAGGTGGCTGCAGTTTAGTGCATTTGTAAAAGTGCAGCTGTGTGTGTGTGTGTGTGTGTGTGTACCTGTACATGCTGAGCTTGTTGAGGGGTGGAGGCTCGATGCATATCAGGTACGTCTCCTGAACAGGAACGGGCAGGGAGGGGCGGGTGAAGAGCTGCTGATCCTGGATCAGGCTGGAGCGGAACGCCTTTCGAGTGGTGATGGCCTGGAGAGACACTGAGAGACGCAAGAGAGGAACTTGTGAGGGTGTGTGTCTGTGTGTACAAGTGTCGGGTCGTTTGTAAATCGCCGCTCACCCTCTTCCTCTTTAGGGTCCAGTTGTGTGACTTTAATCTGCAGCTGGTCGACTCGCTCGCCCAGAGTCCCGACGCGCTCTGCAAACGCGCTCGCCTGAACGAAGAGCTCCCCGAACACGTCCTCAGCAAACTTACCTACACATGCGCACACACACACACACACACACACACACACACACAGAGAGAGAGCTGTGCGTGGATCAAATGCTCCGCGTCGGACGTGCTTCACATCTCACACAAATTCACACTCACTGAGCGAGCCAAGCTGGCGGATGATGTTGGCGAGGGTGATGTTGGTCACACACTCCAGTTCACTCTTAATGGTGTCGGGGAGGGTCTGTCGGCACAGGTGCCTCGGCTCAATGTTCCTGGTGACCAGCGGCATCCTGGGGAGTGGGCGGGGCTTCCCGAACACACACAGTTACATCAAGATACGCTTCCCCAACAGTAACACACACACACACACACACAACGCAGAGGCAGAACCGAAACCCCCCCAACCCGTGATGCGCGGCACCGCGCTCGTCCACCTGCAGGGGGCACAGACAAAACTGCAGGCACCCCTCAAACAAGATGACCCCTGACCCCGCGGCCACACCCACACTGGCCGTCAGAAAAGCACGGCCTGTTACTGTAACCGTGAGGTGACCCGAGTTCAAATCATCTTGACTCCGGCGCCGACGTGACGCGCAGGGTTTTCCTCATTCTACACACACTTTGCCACCAAATTGAACTCCTGTTCGGGAATAAGCGCCCCGGTTGTGTTTAATGGGTTCTGTCTGCTTGAATTTTACAGTGAAACTGGTACAAGTCCCCGCAGGCCCCAGTAAGCAGGAAGTAGTGGCTCGGCACGGCACGGCCCGTCAGGCAGAAATGTCGGTAAAAGAAGTGAAACAACAAACAGAAACTTACCGGTCACTCCAGAAAAAACTCCAAAAAGTCGAACTTCACGTCAAAATTTCACCGATTCTCTCATCACGTACGACTTTTCCAACTCAAAACGCCTTCATTCACGCCAACTGCGGCGAGAAGAGGCAGGCGGCGCAGGTCCAAGATTTACCAACTTCTGATTGGCCGGCGGCTGCCTGAGCTCTGCGCCGATTGGCTGTCGGAGCCGTCAGTCTACAGCGGGGGCGGGGCTGCTCCACCCTGGCTGCTGTCGAGCCTGTTCGGGCAAATACGAAAAATGTCGAAATCTCCGGAAGTGGCGCCCGCTCCTCCATCTTCTCCCGCTGCGCCGCTTCGCGTCGCTTTAAACGGCTTATTAATCAGGGGATTTCTCGGATTTTTGTGCGCGTTAGAATAACGTGTGCGTGTGTGACACGGGTGTTTGCTACAACCAGACAAAACGTATATTTATCTTCAGTGGCGGTGGGAGCCTAGCGGGTAAGGAAGCGACCCCGTAATCAGAAGGTTGCCGGTTCGAATCCCGATCCACACACTGCTCCCCGAGGGTGATGGTTTAAAAGCAGAGGACACCTTTCGTTGTGTCACACAATCACTTCACTTTCACTTGGAAAATATCTGTCAATCAATACAGGTGGTTGAGTCCAGTTCTGCATCCCGTCCTGGAACCAGTTGTAAGAGGAATTCATCACTCGGGAGATGATATGCAGACCCCCCTTCCCCCCGCATATGTATATACACACACACCACTTTTATTAAACACTCGCATTACTTAAATGGTAATAATAGAACTGCATTAAAACACACACAAGGAAGTGACTCTGTCGCCATCTGGTGATCAGAAGTTCCACAGCTGGAATTACTGGACACTGTTACCATAGAAACAGTCGAGTCCTTGTTACCATAGTAGCTGTCTCTGCATGCTGCTCCTAGTGTGTGTGTGTGTGTGTGTGTGTGTGTGTGTGTCATATAACCACACTTTTCATAAACTTATCTATTCACAAAATACCAAATTGTACATTCTGTGGCCTGAACATGCTGCGTGTGTAGGTACTGTGCCCTGTGGTTGGCCGTTTGTGTGTGTTCATTATTGTACTGGATCAGGAGGAACTGCAGCGAGGTCGACACCAAATGAAGTCCTTCTCCTGCACTCACACTCAGGAGCTGCAGGTCCTACTGCTGCAGAACCCTGAGGAGATCCCACATCTGCAGTGTAGAAGAGTCTCAGCAAACAGTGCAGGCTCAGCTCTCCAAGTCCCTAAGTTCTGAAGCCACAAGATCCACATCTGCTGTCAGTAGGAACCTGCAACCTTAAGTACATATGACTGTAACTTTTTTAAAAATATCACAGGTTTCCACCCCATTTACACACAAACCATGAGAAGCGACGTCAGAATGAGCAGGAATGTTGGACATCTGTGTTAATTCCCAGTTGTGTGCATGTTTGCCTTTGTTGTTTAAGCCTGATTGTTGGGTTATGCGGACGGTTGGAGAGTTTTGTTCTGTCGGGAGGTTGAATTGGTGCTGGACGCGGTTCCGTTTCTGTAAAAGCAGTATTAGGGGCGTGGAGAACGGAGGGAGGAGACGGACGCTGCGCTACACCTGGACATGTCACATTTAGACAAGAGGGGGGTTAAATCGTCCAGAATGAGGAAGTAGGCGGTGTAATAGCTGTCAATCATGGCCACAGGCTCCTCCCCTCTTAACGCTCTGTTTATAAAATTAATCTTTGAGGTGTCAGAAATAATTACCCAAGAAAAAGAAGGTCTGCGTGGGTAGTTAGTTCTTCCTCTCCAACATGTAGGTAACTAACAAGCAGCCGCTTCCTCTTTCTAGATGGTTCTTTTCGTAAAGTCCATAAACTGAGATTAGTAAGTCGTATCCTTTCCCTGTGAAGAATACAGAATGCTGCTACCTCCACCTAGAACCATCAGGTTCTCGTCAGCCTGCTGCACAGTCCCAAGTGTCAACAATGGGCAGAAATGGTCTGTCATTTCATCATGTGCAGAACCGGAGCAGACTGCGTAACACAACTATCCGAATCCTGTAATAGACGTTTAGCTGAGGCTGTGTGTGTGTGCCTACAGTTACACGTCTACACACACACCTCAATGGTAACCATGGTGACACTGCGCCAGGGAGGAGGAAATGACTCGTGGGGGGAGGGGTGTTGGGGGTCTGAGATAGAATATAAGGGGGGGGGGGGCGTTGTAATCCACACACACACACACACACACACAGTCCTGACTGACCGTCCTAAACCACATTCTTCAGATGGTCGGTGCATAATCCACCAAAACACGCACGCTCAAGGTTCCACGCTTTGTCAACGCGCCGCACACGCCCACACTCTCTCTGGCGCTGAATGAAGTTTGGAGGCCGAGTGTAAGCAGTGGCGAAGGGTCGTGTATTTAAATAGTCACTGAGTGGAACAGACACAACAATAATCACCACAGAGCAGCACAACACAGCAAACCACGGAGAGAACGAAGAGAACAGGAGAGGTGAAAGAAAGAACGACAGAAAAAAAGGTCCCTCCCCCTGCAGGCGGCGCCCAACTCTCATGTCCATTTCTCCTGAGAGGAAGTGATGTAAACACAGGGACAGAATGTAGAAGGGTGGGGATACCATGCCGTAGACCAATCACAGCAGAGCAGAAGGAGGGCCCATACAGACCCCACCCTTCGTTAATGACTTGACAGTAGGACACACCCCCTGATGGGCGTGTTTAAGTGTCCAATAAGCAGCAGTGTGAAGTCACGTTTCTGTATCACCTCGTTAGAGTTTATAAAACATTCCTCTGCGCTTCCCAAGATCCACATCCAAAATGACGCTGTGGGTGTGTCTTATGTACAAATGCTGGTTTCGGAGGGTGTGGCCAGGGCAACGGCTTCAGGATGGGTGTAGGCTCGGAGGATGGAGGTTCTTTCGAGTCTCTCCGGTGACAGAACCCAGGATGCTGCGAGGCAGAAAGAGGGAGGCAGGGTAAATGTTGGAAGTCGTGATGCTAAAGCCTTTTACTAGAAGAAGACAGACAGAGCACATACCTGGACACAGAACAGGGTGGGGCAGCGTCCTGTCTGGCTCCTCCTCTTCAACACATTCATCCTGTTGCCTCCAAACCCCTCCCCCAAACTGAACTGAAGAGAAGGAGCGCCACTGTGTGTTTATGAAGTTATGAGCGTACAAATATTTCACTGTGCGTTTTGCTCATGTTGTATATGTGTGTTGAGTAGGAGTGTGTGTGTGTGTGTGTGTGGTGTAAAAAAGTAAATGTCTGATGTGAGTGTGTTGATTGTCACTGCTGGAGAAGGAGAGAGTTAAACTGTTTCTCTTATAGTCTCTTTATTTCTCCATAAAAAGTCATAAAAATGTCTGACAGGGCGGAGTCCACTTTACCTGAGTGAGACGGAGAGAGATAGAGAGAGAGAGAGAAGGTTCAGAGTGTTAATCAGGACATGACTTATTTAACCTGGTAACAGGGGGGTAGTAGCCTAGCGGGTAACACGCTTGCCTATAAACCAGAAAACCCAGGTTCAAACTTACCACTTACTACCATCGTGTCCCTGAGCAAAACACTTAACCCTGAGTGTCTCCAGGGGGGACTGTCCCTGTAACTACTGATTGTAAGTCGCTCTGGATAAGGGCGTCTGCTAAATGCTGTAAATGTTAGTGTAAATGTGGTGGTCACCTCTCCCGTTTCCTGTGGACAGTCAGGGTGCCATCATCTCTCCTGTACAGGTCTGTGCGTGAATATGCCTCCCCAGACCAACGCTGCCCCGGATTACAATTTTTTTTTGTAATTAAATTTGTCCACATTAACGGTTAGTCCACAACTCTGGATGCAGAGTTGTGGACTCTGCATCTATCTATCTATCTATCTATCTATCTATCTATATATATATATATTCTCATTCGTCTAACACATAACAATTCCCCATAACAATTACAATTCCCCATATATAACATAACAATTCCCCATATATATATAAAAAAGGGGCAGTGGTGGCCTAGTGGTTAAGTAAGCGGCCCCATAGTCAGAAGGTTGCTGGTTCGAATCCCGATCTGCCAAGGTACCACTGAGGTGCCACTGTGCAAAGCACCGTCCCCACACACTGCTCTCCGGGCGCTTGTCATGGCTGCCCACTGCTCACTCAGGGTGATGGGTTAAATGCAGAGGACAAATTTCACTGTGTGCACTGTGTGCTGTGCTGCTGTGTATCACGTGTGACAATCACTTCACTTTCATATATATATATATATATATATATATACACACACACACACACACACACACACACACACACACACACACACACACACACACACACAAGCACACACACACACACACATATATATTAGTGTTGGACTTCAAAGGTTTTCAAATGTTTTAAAAAAATATTTCTTAAAGGCCTCCATTTCAAAGGCCATTTAACATCTGTCACATGATCTCAGTGTAAACCTGCCAGTGCTGGACCTTCTGATTCTGGTGTTCTCCGGAAAATGCCAGTCGAGCTCCACGGTGCTGGGCAGTGAGCATGTTGGGCCCTCAGGCCACCCTCATGAAATCTGTTCCTAATGATTTTAATGGTTGGGTCAGAGATGGTCACACCAGTGGCATGTTGGAGGCCACTTTATAGGGCTCTGGCAGCACTCATCCTATCCCTCCTTCCACAAAGGAGCAGACACCAGGCCATTCCCAGCTCTGCGAGAGTCTCCTGGAATCTCCTCCATGACCTTAAAAATGGGAGACACAGCAAAGCCGGCAATGGCACGTATTTAATTTGCCTGTGCAACCTCTGTAGGGTTCCGGTATCGCCTTGTGCTATCATTGGCAACACTGACCCTAGTCGAATGCGAAACTACCGTAAAGGAGGAAAAATGTCTGTGGCCTCCACATCCCTTTTTTATGGAGGTGTCTCATTGTCGCCCCTTTAGTGAATCTGTTGTTAATTTCATTTCACTGACCAGATCAATATCCCAGAAGTTGAACTATATCAGGGTACATACCATGATTAAAATATGTTCCTTTAATAATCCTTTAAAAAATATATGGGCAGGTTTCATTTGTGTAATAAGAATTAAGCAGCTCACCTGTTACCATGGCGACTCTACAGGCTGGTGACCGTGAAACTCTCGTCGCTGGGCTGGTCCAGCAACTGGCACAAAACCCCACCCTGCGGGTACCCCAAATCCTCTGTGTCACATGCTGTGTGGGTGTGGCCTCGGTGCATGGGGGAGGGGTAAGGTGCTGGTGGTGGCACCCTCAGTCCAGGGCTCATGATTGGTAAGTCTCTTTTCGGCGGGGTTCGGGGGTCCTCATAGCTATGGGAGCTGTACCAGCAGGGGGAGCTACTGTAGCTGGGAGAGTCATACTGGGAAAACTGCTCTTTACTGGGGGTGGAGCCACATTGTGTCAAAAGGCGGGGATTGGGGGAGAGGGTGGGGCTAAATGCCCTGGAGGTGGAGCAGAATGAATGAGGGGTCTGGGCCGATTTGGGGTACGGCTTCAGGGTGTCTGGCTGTGCTGACAGACCAGGGGACAGAGAGGCAGAGTCACTAGGGTAGATTTGAGCAAATCGTTCGTCAGAGGAGGGTGTGGAGGCGTGGCCTGAATAGGGAGAGGGGTATTCACAGGGCTCTGGGGCATGGCTCAGAGGCGATAGACTGCTGCTGTCTCCGCTGTAGTAGTCCAGGGTTTCCTGAAACACGCTTCCTGACGGGGGTTTCTGTTGCTGTTTAGGGGTGGGAGGATGCTCTCGTTGGCAGGACGAGTATCCACTCCGCCCAATTCTGGCCCCCCTAGAGCCCCGCCCTCCAACACCACCTCGTTTTGGGGCAGACCCTTGAGAGGACGGACTAGCAGGAGACCCCATAGGTCCTGTAATGGTAGAGCACCCCTCCCTTTCTGCTTGATGGGTGTCTGTCCTTTTTCTGCGCCCCCTACCAGGCTTGGCTCCACCCTGGAAAAGCACATTTTGGCTCCAGTTGTAGGAGGGGCCTGCAGAGTTCTCGTTCCAGTCCATCATTAGCTTCTCCAGACTTGATAGGCTGGACTGGCCCTCTGGCCCCACCACCAACATGTCCTTTGGTTTGTTAGCACCCACCCCTCCCATGTGGGAGGAGTCTGAGGACGATTCAGACAGGGTGTCTGAGCATGGACGCTGCTTGGCCTTTTGAGGTGTGTAATTTGAGATGTCCAGGATATCCTTAGACTCAGGTGTTACCAAGGACCCACTGTGTTCTGGGTAAGTGTGGAACTGCATTGCCCCCCACCCTGACTGGAAACCCCACTGGGTGGAGGAGTACTGTCGACACCCCTCAGGAGGAGAGCAGCTGGAGGAGGAGGTGAATGGGCTGACCTTGGTCCCTGTTACATATCCCCCTCCTGGGGAGGCTGGACCCTGGGTGGTATGGGCCGGACTGCTGTAACCGCCATAGCCACGTTTAGCTTGGGCCGAATAGCTGGAATAACCCATCTGGCACTGGCTGGACGGGGAGCCAGAGGGGTTTTTCAAACCAAACCCAAAACTGGAGTCGCCGATCCGCTGTGGGGGCTGGAAGGTGGCACTGCCTCCACCCGTTGATGTGTGTGTGCCCCCGCTGTAGCTGCTGGAGAAGGTGCTGTAGCTCCCTGCTGGGTGTGGCGAGCTGGGGGAGCGGGACAGGGACAGAGCGGGACTTTTGGGAAAGGCCGGAGTGGGAGGGGACGTTTGGCTATAGGAATAGGGGGGTCTGGCTGCACAACTGTTGCTTGGAGGGTGCTGGGCACCTTGCCCCCCCTCTGCAGGTGCTGCTGTACCTTTAGGGCTGTGTTTTGGGAAGGCTGGTGACCAGCGGTGGGGTGAACCATCAAACTGGGAGAGTTTCCGACCAGAGTGACTGGAAATGTCCAGCAGGTCAGACGAGTCGTCAGAGTCCAACAGGGAGCGGAAATATCCGGCAAAAAGCCCCTGTGACTCCTCCCCGACCGCACCACTCCGCACCCCAGAACTTGAGTACAGGCCGCCTTTACCCCCAACCTCGCTGCAGGAGAAGGGGTGGCCATGAAACACACTCACTCGGTCTCTTTCTAGAGTCCCTTTCCCAGACCAGGACGCGCTTCCATTGGCCCAGTCCTGTGTGCCGGCCTCTCCGCACACCCCCTTCAGAGCTCCATTCTTGCGTGATCTCCGCTTGCGCGGTGGCTTATCTGCTCCTCTGCCGGCTTGTTCGGCCATTTCCAAACGACCCAGCCCACCACCACCTCCGACCCCCCCACCTTTCCCTCTCTTGCGTGCCACTCCGAGCTCAGAGGGTGGAGGTTTTCTTTTTTTCCCAATCATCTCAAAGAAGTCACTAAAGGAACTCTTGTGGGCGTCGACTCTTCCTCCCGCCACGCCCCCTCCCCGGCTGCCCACGCCGCCCCCCCTGCCACCTCTCCTGCGGAAGCCCGAGAGCCGCTGCAGCAGTGCAGGTAGGCCCGGGTTTTCGGGCGGGGCGTGAGCGCTCTCGGGCAGGGTGGGGGTCCAGCAGCGAGGAGGGGAACAGCGCGCCGTGGGCGGGGGCTGGTGCGTGAGGAAGGCGAGTTTGGACAGGACGTCGCTGTACTCGGCACGCACGTCGTTGGTCTCGCTGGCGTAGCAGGGCTGCGGCGAAGGCAGCTTCACGCGTCTCCTGCGCCTCGGTTTCTTCTGTCCGTCCCCGGTGCCTCCGCCGGCCGCAATGGCTGCTGCAGCTGCCCTGGTCTCCTTCAGGTCCGGCTGACCGGGTGGGGCTTGTTTTGGTGGTCGCCCCCGACGACGTTTGAGGATGACCGGCAGCTCTCCAGGCGGAAACATCACCATGACACTTTTCCCGTTGTTCTTCATCCGTAGCAGTGCCGTTGGCTCTCGTACGGACCCCTCCCCCTCCCCGCCATCACAGCTCAAACCTCCCGTGGACTCGCGACGTGCAATCCCAGACCCTGGATCCAGGGATGAGATCTTGTAGCTCTTCTGCCGGCGACTCAGGTGCACCGGAATTCTGGGAACTTTTACCACGATGCGCCGCATGCCCACGAATCGGCCTCTCCGTCTGCGTGGCGCGGAACCCTCTGGAGCCGGCAGGCAGGAGGAGGCAGCGGGGAGCAGAGGAACAGAAAGAGGCTTGTGGGGCGCGACAGGGAGGGCGTCCTCTCTTGTCCCTCCATCCTGCTCCTCCCTCTCCGTCCTCCGGTCGTGCTCCTCACTCGGCCCCCGGCGCAAGCGGCTGGACTTCCGCAGGCGGCTTGGGAAGCGAGGACGTCCAGAGCTACGCAGTCTGTACTTCCTGTCACTGTCCAGAGCAGCTGGGAAAGGTGTGTGTCCCTGGTCATGGAGAGGGTTCGGTTCCACGGGTGTGGAGGGTGGAGCAGGATGTGGTCGTGTGCGGGACGGGGCTGCGTTAGGGACATTGGTGGGGGTAGGTGTGTGCGAGTCCATCTCAGAATCAGCGGCTGCATGTGTCAATGCGTTTGCAGGGGGGGGCACAGTGTGTGTGTCTGTGAGGGACAGGTGTGCGTGCACCTGTCCTGACAGAACAAGCGTCTCAGAACCCGTCGGCTGGCAGGCGGGCAGCTGATCCTCATGGTTGCGCAGGCCATTGGCAAGGGGGTAGGTGGGGTAGAACTGGTACTGTAGTGCAGAGGTGGAAGGGGCAGGGCTTAACGAACTGCCGCCCACCACGGCTCCACCCTCACTGCCCCACCCCTCCGGCTCCACACCCTCCTGCTCCTCCACTCCAGCACACGGAACACACACACCAAGAGAAGTCTGCTGTTCAGGGACACTACTCATAGAAGTGTGTGTGTGTGTGTGTGTGTGTGTGTATTTAGAACGTTCTGTGTGTGTTTGACCGTGTGTTTTCTATCTCAGAGCCCCAAGACGACCACCTGAAGAATGAAACAAGAAAAAACAGAAATAGATCAACACCAGATGACAAGCGACCACAAAACCACCGGCATCTACATTAGCGCAGCCTTACACACAGCACGGTGACATCTTCAGTGGGGGCAGTGGTGGCCTAGCGGTTAAGGAAGCGGCCCCGTAATCAGAAGGTTGCCGGTTCGAATCCCGATCTGCCAAGGTGCCACTGAGCAAAGCCCCGTCCCCACACACTGCTCCCCGGGCGCCTGTCATGGCTGCCCACTGCTCACCAAGGGTGGTGGTTAAATACCGAGGACAAATGTCACTGTGTGCACCGTGTGCTGTGTATCACAAGTGACAATCACTACACTTTGAATTTGAGATCTTACCTGCTCTGCTGCTGTGTCCATGGCGACTGGCGAACCTACGAGAGAGAACAAGGCATCACCACACAGCTTTTGTTCAGGGTTGTACACTATTCTAGGCCCGGGCGGTCCGTCATTCATCTGACTGATGAGAACGGTGACAACTGATCGAAGGCACCGTGCCATCAGGGTGTGAGTCGGAGATTTACTGCTCGGTTCAGTTGGGTGGTGAGAACGGTGACCAACGCATGCTGTACATCAACACTAATCAACACTGTCTAACTCACACCTGAACTGTGTGGCGCGTATGTGCCAAATTTCAGCCGGGTTCCTGCAGCAACCTGATTGGCACGAGTAAATGCTCATTCACGCACACACACACACACACACACAGTGACATGCACAATGTGGCTTACTTTGTGTTACAGTGCATAGGTGTGTGTGTGGTTTTAGGTCTGTGTGTGTGTAGGTGTTGCACACATTGGCTCTGGCAGGAGTGCAGTTGTTGCTAAGATACAGCAGCCCTGACAGAGCAGGAGACAGGGGAGAGAGAGCGAGCCAGAGAGAGAGAGAGAGAGGGAGAGAAAGAGAGAGAGAGAGAGAGAGAGAGGGTGGGAGAGAAGTGGGTCATGGGGTCCACTGAGACACACAGTGACAGTCTGCAGAAATGCAGCTGTCATCACACACACACACACACACACACACACACAAACACACACACGCGGCCCTCTGCACAGTCCCCTGTGCTGTTGCTCCGCCCCTTTCTATCACCCCTCCTATCCTCCCTCCTCCCCTCCAAATCCAGCTGCAGGAAATTCCACATGATCTTCATCATGAGCGTTAGAATACCACACACTCAAACACACACACACACACACACACTGAGCTTCAATTTCTTATGCTCCTTACACACAGATATTACACAAACACCAACACACACACATACAACAGGTATTTCAGTCCTCTAATCCACATAACATACACAGTACAGCACATAACACACACACACACACACACACACAGATTAAGACCTTGAAGCCTCTCTGCAGCAGCCCTGACTTCCTGGCCTACAGTTGCTGTGGGAGACGCTGCAGCAGGGAGGCTGTTCCAACAACAATGCCCCCTCCCTTCCACACACACACAACCACACACACAAGCACAATATGTTTCTCACAACAGCATATGCATTGCATCGTTCTCTCTCTCTCTCTCTCACACACACACACAGAGCAGATTTTTGGAAGCAGTGAAAACAGCGTCTGTTTCTCTTTACAGTCAGATTCCCTCCATCCTCCTCCCCGTCTCACCCTCCCAGAGTGAGAAACATCCATCCATCTCTCTCTCCCTCCCTCCCTCCCTCCCTCCCTCTCCTCTTATCTCCCTCCTCCTCCTCCTCTCTCCCTGGCAGAGGAAGTGTGTGTTCCCCAGGGGGAGCAAGGCTCATTAACTTCCAGAAGACAGGGAGAGCGAGCGAGGGAGGGCGCGAGATGGGAGAGAGAGAGGAGACGGACAGAGAGAGAGCGAGGGAGAGGGAGAGAGAGAAAACAGCCTGAACCTGGTACAGAGCCAGAGACAGCAGAGAAAGCAGAGATGAATAAAAAAAAAACCCAGAGAATAAGACATGTACAGACAGAGTAAGAGAACAACAGTAACTTGTTAATCACGACATCGTTTTTATTATGTCAGTTCTACTCAGCCTTGTATTTTTGTGTTTTTATTTTTCTGTGTTTATTCTTTTTTGTTGTTGCTGCCAGTGGCTGGTCCTCCGACGTCGCCGAGCGCGGCCACCGCTTCTTCTTCACCTGTGCGTTTCCAGCGTTGCCACGGGAACAGAACACATCCAAACACCGGATGTGGAGTTGCCATGGCAATGGGACAGTTTACCCAAACCAGCTTTGCTCTCCCAAGGAAACGCCGATGGACGCGCACACACGCGCACACACACACGCACACACACGCGCATGTAGAGTGGAGCTGATTCGTGTTTGTTAGCTCTATTTCTCCTGAATAGTCTGTGTGTGTGCGTGTGTGTATACATACAGTGTACACCCTGACAAACAACAGGCTGAAAATTCCTCCAAAAAGAGCTGATTAGAAACAGAAACTTCATCAGAAGTAATAAAAACGAAGGGAACGGGGCATCATCGAGGCAGACGAGGTCACTGCCTTACAGACACTATTACACATAGCCTTATATGCAGTGTAACACATGGGCCTTACACAGAACGTTACAAACGACCTTATACACAGCATTACACATGGGCCTTACACGGTCCTGCACATAACCTTATACGCAGTGTTACACATGCCCTTACATAAAGCATTACACATGGGCCTTACACATAGCAGTACACACGGCCTTATACACAGCATTACACATGGGTCTTACACAGTGCTACACATAACCTTATACGCAGTGTTACACACGCCGTTACACACGCCCTTACACATAGCATTACAAATATCCTTATACACAACGCTACACCTGGGCCTTACACAGTGTTACACACACCCTTACATATAGTGTTACAATTGGCCTTATACACAGCACTACAAATAGCCTCATACGCAGTGTTACACATGCCCTTATGCATAGCACTACACACTGCCTTATACACAGCATTACATATGGGCCTTACACGGAGCTACACATAGCCTTATAGGCAGTACTACACATGCCCTTACATATAGCGTTACACATGGGCCTTACACAGCGCTACACATGCCTGTATATGCAGTGTTACACATGGGCCTTACACAGCGCTATGCATAGCCTTTTATGCAGTGTTACACACGCTCTTACATATAGCGCTACACACGGCCTCATACACAGCGTTACACAGCTGTATTCATAGTTGGGGGTCCAAGTGAACCAGAATTGATCTCTTCATCGATGGTAACTTGAAAGCACATTGTAAGTCGCTCTGAATAAGGGCGTCTGCCAAATGCCTTAAATGTTAAATGTAAATGTTACACATGGGCCGTACACAACACAATGCATAGCCTTAAAACGCAGTGTTACACACGCCCTTAGATATAGTGGTACAAACAGCCTTATACACAGTGTTACACATGGGCCTTACACTGCGCTATACATGGACCTTACACAGCGCTACACATAGCCTTATACGCAGTGTTACACAGGCCATTACATATAGTGTTACAAACAGCCTTATACACAGCATTACAAATAACCTCATGGGCAGTGTTACACATGCCCTTACGCATAGCATTATACACTGCCTTATACACAGCATTGCAAATGGGTCTTACACTGAGCTACACATAGCCTTACATGCAGTGCTACCCATGCCCTTACATATAGCGTTACACATGGGCCTTACACAGCGCTACACATGCCCGTATATGCAGTGTTACACATGGGCCTTACACAGCGCTATGCATAGCCTTTTATGCAGTGTTACACATGCCCTTACATATAGTGTTACACATGGGTCTTACACAGCACTACAAATAGCCTTATAGGCAGTGTTACACACCCTCTTACATATAGCGCTCCACATGACCTCATACACAGCGTTACACATGGGCCTTACACAGCGCTACACATAACCTTATACAGTGTTACACGTGCCCTTAAATAGAGCGTTACACAATGCCCTATACATAGTGTTGCACACAGCCTTACATATAGCGTTACACATGGCCTTATAGACAGCATTACACATGGCCTTACACAGTGCTACACATAGCCTTATACGCAGTGTTACACAGGCCCTTACATATAGTGTTATAAACAGTGTTATAAATAGCCTTATACACAGCGCTACACATAACCTAATACACAGTGTTACGCACGGCCATACATATAGCATTACACATTGGCCTTACACAGTGCTACGCACAGTCTTACATGCTGTGTTACACGTACCCTTAAATAGAGTGTTGCACATGGCCGTAAGTAGTGTTACACATGCCCTTAAGGATAGCGTTACACACAGCCTTACAAACAGCGCTATGCACAGCCTTACATGCAGTGTAACACATGACCTTACATTTTGCGTTACATATTGCCTTATACACAGCGTTACAATGCTGGGGCAGTGGTGGCCTAGCAGGTAGGGAAACAGCCGCAGGCCTTATACACAGAATTGCACGTGGCGTTACACATGGCCTTACACGCAGCAATACGCAGACCTTATACACAGTACACATGCCTTTAACCTTGAGTGTCTCCAGGTGGAATATCCCTGTATCTAGAAGCTAAACTGTTAGCTTTGTATGCAAATTAACTGAACTGTAGCGCTGGAGAACTTCCGGGTCAGTCAGGGGTTACAAGAATAATCGCATTGCAATTATGAAATCCCATTCAAGCACACAATTGCGATTTCAGTTGTCATTTGTGATTTTGATAAATCATTCAGCTCTACCTCACACACAGCGTTACATACAGGGCTAGACATGGCCTCACACACTGCATTTGAAATGGTGTACCAGACGCCCTTACCCAGAGCGACTTACAATCAGTAGTTACAGGGACAGTCCCCCCCTGGAGACACTCAGGGTTAAGTGTCTTGCTCAGGGCCGCGATGGTATTAAGTGGGGTTTGAACCTGGGATTTCAGGTTTATAGGCGAGTGTGTTCATAGGTGCAGTGGTGGCCTAGCGGTTAAGGGAGCTGGCCCGTAATCAGAAGGTTGTCGGTTCGAATCCCGATCTGCCAAGGTGCCATTGAGGTGCCACTGAGCAAAGCACCGTCCCCGGGCGCCTGTCATGGCTGCCCACTGCTCACTCAGGGTGATGGGTTAGGGGAGGACAAATTTCACTGTGTGCAGTGCTGCTGTGTATCACATGTGACAATCACTTCACTTTAGAACACATAGGTGACCCCTAATACCCATGATGCTTTGCACATGGTGTTGCAAGGCAGTAGAAAAAATAAGGTTCATATCACTCTCCCCGCATGATCCCGATGCTGAGTCTGTTGATGATCTTGTCTATACCAGTACTGACGCCGATCTCGACATTACTCCCCAAAGAGTATTATTTAAATGAATAACATGTATGGTTGGTGAAGATTGGTGGCGCGGTTTGAAAATAAAATAAAAAAATGTGACGATGGGACATAAAAATTCCCACTATACACACCACTGCTTCCCAACCAGAGTCTCAATTCTGACATTTCAGTCCAGACAGTCTGGAGAATCCCACCGGTCCTGGAGTGCAGAGCCGCAGTTTACAGGACGGCCACATGACGAAGCATGAACAACGCTGTTATGGCAAAATGAATTCATGTTACAAAAATTCCAATAGTCATACAGCCAGGCCTGCTGATCAGCCTGCCCAGAGCTGCCTTGAGCTCTGCTCTGATTGGCCGGAGTGTCTGGAGACCTGTGAAATTTGGGGTCAGGTAGGGGTGACACGTGTCCATGTACCTCTGATTTGTTTCGTGGTGGGATTTGTATGATTTATGGGATGATGTGTGTAAATGATCTAGCTGGTTCTCTGCTATGCTAGAACCTGCAGAAGGTACTTGACTTCCATCAGCACCACAACGCGACAGAAGACTTTCAGTCACACTGCTGCAGATGAGCAAAGCCTCAACCCAAAAAAACTAAAGTCACGTGTTCCACCATGTCCCCAACTCCAGGAAAAGTCAGGGTTTCTGTTTATGGCGCCATTAAGCACCGAGTGGAACTGAAACACCCGACATCAGCAGTGAATCTTCCTCCACAAATCTCATTATTCCTGATGAAGGTCACATTTTTACATTCATCATGTGTGTGTGTGCATGTTCTTTAGGTTCCTGATGTCACGATTTCGAGTAGAATTAGAACTATTACATATTATAATGACATTTATAACATACATGTTACACACTTATTACAGCAGGTGCTCACTGTGTCGGTTTTGTTTCTCTTGCTCGGTGTGTGTGTGTGTGTGTGTGTGTGTGTGTTTGTCTCTTTAATAATTGAGCTGATTCTGTCTCCCTGGTTAGAGTCGGCTTGTTAGTGTGAACTGAAAGCAGGCAGGTAGACACGCACACACACACACACACACACACACACCAAGAGTGCAGAACAGTCAGAGAAAGCAGCATGACTACACCTCCCCCCACACCCCCCAATTCCAGGTTCAAAGGTTAAAGCTTCTCCACAGTCTACAGAAACCAGCTGTAACCGGCCAGAGAAAGAGAGAGAGAGACAGCGAGAGCAAGGGAGAGAGAGACTGAGAGAAAGAGAGATGGATGGAGGCAGAGAGAGAGAGAGAGAGAGAGAGAATGAGAGAATAAGGGAGAGAGAGAGAGAGAGAGCGAATGAGAGAATAAGGGAGAGAGAGAGAGAGAGAGAGAGATGGAGGGAGACGGAGAGAGAGAGAGAGAGGGAGAGGAAGAAGATGAGAAGGTGCAGTAATTGTAAGAGGAGTGCAGAGACAATCTGCATTGTTCTGATTGGACAGCAGTGCGTGTGTGTGTGTGTGTGTAATGCAGCATCTATATGTGCTTGTGAAAAGAGTGTGTAAGCTCACATATACACCCTGCTGTCATTGTAGTCAAGGTCTGTCTCAACCAATCAGGAGACTCCAGCTGTTCTGGCTTTAATGCAGGTCACCATGGAGATGAGAGCTGTCAGATCAGAGGACCACAAGAAAAGCCTCACACACACACACACACACACACACGTTCACAATCATATGATAAACATACCCACAATGTGTGTTTAAATAAGTGAGTCTGCATGCAGACACACACACACACACACACACACCTAGATAAACACAGCAGCTCGGACCGTACGGAACGCGCACGAGCGCATCACACTAAATAAATAACGTGCGAATGCGAGGTTGTTGCCATGACAACCCGCTGCATCAACCGACATCCGCTCTAAAACACCGGAATCGTTTGCATTCCGCCACCATGTGTGCGCGGGGCAGCGCGCGGACGCCACTGAGCTCGCGGCGCGTGCGTGTGCGTGTGCGTGCGTGCGTGCGTGCGGACAAACACAAACACCCGTGCGTTTCTCTCTCTCGCGCGCGCGCGCGCGCGCCCCGCTCGGACACGTTAACGCGGCCGATCGGCGTGGTGACGTTGTGATCGTCGATAATCGGCGGCGGGAGATCGGGTGTCGCTGCCGCGCCGCGCCGCGCGCGCCTGAAAAAGACGCATTGGAGTCGCCGTTGCGCGCGGGAAGCCCGGAGCGCGCGGCGCACGCCGAACGGCGACGACGAGGTTATAAACGCGTCGACAGTGATAAAGACGCGCGCACGCACGCACGCACGCACGCACGCACTCACCGGGCTGCATCGTCCCCTCATCCCACCGAGACCCCGCCGTCCCTCTGCCCGAGCTCCCCGAGCTCACGGTCGCATCTGGGCGCACGGAGGAAGAGGAGGAGGAGGAGGAGGAGGAGGAGCGGGAGGAGGCGCTGGACGGGAACGCGGGAGTAGAGTCTGCGGATGGAGCGATGGCGGAGCGATGGTGGGGCGCCGGGAACGGGCGGGATGAAGAAGCGGACGCGCGCCTCGCGCCCTCCGCAATTCCGAGGCGAGCTGCAGACGTGCCTCGCGCACAGGCGCATCCGGGACTCCGTAGTTGGCCTGGGGTCTGTTCTGCACCGCGGGATTGTGGGAGTTGGAGTTTTCTTACGCGCTCTAGCGTCTGCAGATGTTCTGGCTCACTTCTGCACGGCCTCACATGAACTCTGGGGACAGGGGACACTGTGAGGTGACCACCGGCAACTGCATTCTCACACGTTACTAGGAAAGCATTCATGTAGACTCTTCACTGTTTGGAGACTACGTGGTTTAATGGACTTCCGTTAGATGTTAGAACAGCTGAGTCACTGGACGCAAGCTGAAACCTTCCTTTATCGGGAAGAATTAGATTGAAAAGGCCTCACACATATTTATAAAAATAAATTGAGTTATTAAGCTAGTGGTCTTTACAGATCGGGCCCTACTCAACCAAATGATTGATATTTAAAGCACTTCCATTTATATTTATGGCCTGACTACTGATGGCAGACTCCAGTGAAGAGACTTAGGACTTAGCATGAAACGAACCAGAGGGTCACCACAGCCACCACCACCGTAACAACTGAAGCTTCAGGGATCTTCAAATGGACCAGTAGCCTCATAATGGACACGTTATGTACACCATGACACTGGACTACACTTTGGGCTTCTCCATCTGTACAACAGTAGGCCTATTTCTCTTAATGGACAATCACCAACCCTGCTCTGACACCACTTGCAGGCTCACTCTACCCTCTCTGTATCAATCCTTCCCAATGTTTCTTCCTTTCTTTTTTTTGTGTGGAGTTTTTCCTTGTGCGCAGAAGGGTCAAGTGTGGGGGGTCAGCTGTAGGGTCTGTTAAAGCCCATTGAGACATACTGTGTGTGATAATGGGCTATATAAGAAATCAATGTTGTTGCTGTTGTTGTTGTTGTTATCCAGAGCGACTTACAAATGTCACAGCTGCAATGAACACTGGGTAACTGACCTGGAGCCTGTCAAATGAGGCAAATATTAATAATCAAACAAATACAGCATCATGAATGCACTCCAGCAGAGCTGCCCCTTGGCAGTGTGTTCATGACCCGAACCCTGGCACAGTGTGTGTCTGCGGAGTAAAAGTGCTCAGATGCATCTGCAGGGAAGGTGTCTGACCATTCGTGGTCGGTCAAATGGGACAAAAATTTCAGAAATGTCCAGATGCAAACCGATTCCTCTTTGGGACAACATGGGACAGGCTACCTAAACCAGACGTTGTCTTCTGCTTTATTCCACATAAAATCCAGACCAGAAACAATACACACCGATGACTCCAGCAGTGAAGGAAGCTGCCAGCGAGGTCACCTTGGTCAAGGTACCTTCTCCACACTCTGTCCCTGCCGAGATCACATGTGGTCATGGGACTGGGTGACGCGCCGTTTCACTAGTTTCTTCCTGCTTGGTTTGGCAGGATAGAAGTTCACACTGTCTGTTACCGCCGGTTACCACACCCTCATGGTGAGGGAAACTGGGCGTCGGCTTGCAGAAGTGGGCAGCTGAGCTGTACTCGAGTGAGGCAGCGCTTCCTTTTGACGCAGGATTATTACAAAGGGAAGAAATTGCCCTGTGTTTTCTTTTATTTTCTTTTTTTTTTATCTTCGGACAGGGGACCAATGTTCTCACTAAATGAGTTTGAGGTGCTCACAAATAAAACTGCATCTCTTCCAAAGATGCAGACTTGTTGTAATAGGTTGCCGATTCGAATCCCGGCCCACCAAGGTGCCACTGAGGTGCCACTGAGCAAAGCACCGTCCCCACACACTGCTCCCCGGGCGCCTGTCATGGTGGCCACTGCTTACCAAGGGTGATGGGTTAAATGCAGAGGACAAATTTCACTGTGTGTACCGTGTGCTGTGCTGCTGTGTATCACAAGTGACAATCACTTCACTTTTAATAACACGTTATACTAAGACGTTCAACTTGTGTGTGTGGACTCTTGGTCTCTACTGCCATCTACTGCCCACACTGAGTAAAGCACATCCTTCAAACAAAGCGCTGAGAGGAGTGTGTTTGCGGTGTGCGTAAATGTGAGTAGTTGTGTGTATGCAGAGGAGCAGATAATATCACAGCAACAATGAAAAGAGTTCCACCACTAAGCAGGAGAGATTTCTGCTACCGTCCGATGCCAAGAGTCTGAGGCTGCAACACACACAGTCTCTCTGCCTGTCGTCCAGATCTCAACAGCATGTCCATCTTCAGCTGGTTGAACTGGTGGACCAGGTGGTTTGACCATCTAAGAGTATGTCTTTGCAGTGGTCTTATCAGCGGGTTGTGTATGAGTGAGTGTTTCTTTGTACATTTACAATATTTACCAGCCTCCCCGATCCAGTAGTGACTTGGACAGTCCTCCTGGAGACACTCTTGCTCAGAGACACAATGGTAGTATGTGGGGCCATGTTTGTTGTAAAACCGACTTTAGTCCAACACATATGTGGCATTTGAGGAGCAGAGTGCCAACCAATCATTATTTCTCGCTTGTGACAACTCAGCTGGATTACTGGCAGAAACATACTTGCTGTGAGCTGCGTATGCGTATCCGTACACAGTTGCGTTGTTACCGTTTGTACTGATATACTTGCGTCCGTACTGTGCATTGTCATCTGTAGTGTCTACTCCTTACCACTAGGGGTCCATGTCGAGGCCACAAACCAAACAAATTAACATTTACATTTACAGCATTTATCAGACACCCTTATCCAGAGCGACTTACAATTAGTAGTTATAGGGACAGTGCCCCCTGCAGACACTCAGGGTTAAGTGTCTTGCTCAGGGACACAATGGTAGTAAGTGGGATTTGAACCTGGGTCGTCTGGTTCATAGGTGAGTGTGTTAACCACTAGGCTACTACCACCCAAATGAAGGAATACCTCTATCTTAAAATCAGACACTGTTGAGTGCAGATCTCGCATCACTGGCCATATAGAAAAAAGTTAGCGCATCTGTGTCCCTGCACAAAAACCGACGCGAATAACACAGGATACGTGGTAGTAACCTAGTGGTTAACACACACGCCCATAAACCAATTACTACCATTGTGTCCCTGAGCAAGACACTTAACCCTGACTGTCCCTGTAACTACTGATTGTAAGTCGCTCTGGATAAGGGCGTCTGATAAATGCTGTAAATGTAAATGTGCGTACAACTATGCGCGTAGTCAGCAGCAAGCCTATTTCTGCCTTAACTCGTCATATACTGGCTGGCCAGAGGGCTCACGTGGAAACAATTTTATTCATATCAATACATTTAAGCTTTCTGCTGCTGACAATGCAAAGTGATGGGCCCACAATTGTTTGACATCCAACGGCGTCACCCACTCAAAGTGGGGGATCATAGAAAAACCACTGGTCCACAGAAACATAAAGAACATTCAGACGTATGGAGTTGTTAAATACGATGCAGACCCGGGTCCAGGTGCAACTGAGTGTGTAAAAGCTGAGATGCGCTGGTAAGAACGGTGATGAACAGGTACAGTATATACACTCCTTCCTGAGCAACAAAAAACAGAACTGAATGCTCCGTGCTAACGCTAGCATTAAAGGACAACATTTAATGCTAACTGTTAGCATTCCATTCACCACTTACAGTAGCATTTTAACACTTAAAGCTAACGGTTAGCAGTTCACTGTTAGCTTCTCTTTGAAGGGTGCACCCCCCAAGAAACTCATTACACTGCGTCATACTTGTGTAAGGCACAGGTCTTCTGTTTGTGTGTCTGTGTGGTGGTGTGTGTGTGTGCGAGATCTTCACAGGTTCTCTCCAGGTTGGTACTGGGGCTCAGTGGAGGTGAAGTAGTCCTCCAGGAAGCCCTGCAGATACTCGAACGTGTGCCGCTCCTCGGGCTCGCCCCTCCAGCACTGCAGCATGAGGTCGTGCAGCGACGCCGGGCACCCGGGCGGGGACTGCATCCGGTACCCGCGCTCCACCTGCTCCAGGACCTCGCGGTTATTCATACCTGCACACACACACATTATTTATTGCCCCCTTCTCCGTCGCGGCCTGGTACGTAACTTGGTTTAAATGTTACGCGCAGCACCAGGTTATACCGTCAAACATGTACGTGGCTGAAATGACAGTAACGCTCAACTTCATGTACCTGGGTAGGGGACGCGTCCCTTGGTAATAAGTTCAGTCAGCAGGATGCCGAAAGACCACACGTCTGATTTGATGGTGAACTTCCCAAACAAAGCCGCCTCCGGCGCTGTCCACTTAATGGGGAACTTGGCTCCTGTTGTTCGGAGACAAAATCCAGACACTAGTTTTACCGTAGTGCCCAGCCCTCCACCTGAGCTGGGTATGGCTAATCGTGTCCTTAAACCACAACCAGGGCTCATAAGAAGATTAAGATGGAGAAAATGAGGGCCGAGTCATAGCTCATGTTTTGTGCCACCAAAACAAGTGGCGATTCAGCGCGTTTTTTATAACTAAAGCTTTGGGTGGCACCTCTTCCTGTTCTGTCCTCTATTAACCTCCAATTGAGAATTCACACCCACACACACACACACACAGCGTTAGACAGTCATTTCTGCAGGAAGTTGTTCTGTTGGCTGCTTCATGCTTCCTGTCATAAAAAGCAAACACTTTATTCAATTAGGGTGCCAAGTCATCCGCTCCGAACCACTAACCCAACCCTCCAGCCATGTTCACCCTTACACCCCCTACGAAGTTAGTTTTCTTTGAAGAAGTGGCTTCAGTGTGCCGTGTGAGATTTTGTAACCGATGGTGACAGGGTTTCATCAGAAAGCTATGCACATCTTCCTGTCGGAGGACCCCTAGAAATCTCAGTAAACGACACAACTTCTTCTGAACATCGCCTCCTGTCTCACCACGCAAAGCCGTCAGTGCAAAACTGGAGCACATCTGCATGTTGTCTCCACACACGTTCAGTGTGAGGAACTCATTCATCTTAACCCGGAATGGTATATATAGAGCAGCCGGCACAGATCAGGTACAGTTTACTGTTTCAGGTCACCAGGGGTGGGGCCTTCGACGTGGATCTTCTCCCCTCAGGTGGGACATTTCAACCTGAAAGACTTGTGTACTGCACTTTTAAAGCAAAAAGTAAGTTTAAAGCAGAAGAAGAGAAGCTTTCAACTATAACTATATATTGCCCACCCTGCCGTGCTGTGTACTCGTTGTCCTCAATGAGCCTTGCAAGGCCAAAGTCGGCAATTTTGCACACCAGGTTGTCGCCCACCAGGATGTTTGCAGCTCTCAGGTCTCTATGGATGTAGTTCATCCTCTCTATGTAGGCCATGCCTGCTGCAATCTACACACACACACATACACAAACAAACAAACACACACACATTAGGAGGCAGTGGTGTGTTTGAGTGCTGCTTGGTTTCACTGCAGCATCACATTCCGATTTTTTCCTAGTTGTGCGTGTTGTACCTGCGCTGCCATATCCACTAGCTGAGGAAGCTTGAGATTTCGACCATCTCCATCCTTCAGGAAGTCCAGCAGGCTTCCTACCATATGCACACATGCACACAGAGAATTGTTTACATTTACATTTCCAGGATTGTGTGTGTGTGTGTGTGCGTGTGTGTGTGTGATGCTTACCCTGACTCATGAACTCGGTGATGATGTAAATTGGCTCCTCGGACACGACGGCATACAGTTGGACCAGTTTATCGTGTCTCAGGCGCTTCATGATCTGAGCCTCGTCCAGAAAGGCCTCAGGTGACATGGTGCCCGGCTTCAGTGTCTTCACTGCCACTTTAGTTGTGCCATTCCACATTCCTGAGTGCACAAACACGCTGAGAAAGTCCACTTACACTGCAGTGCAGTTTAATAAAACTTTTAATAAAAAGATGAAAAACAAGGTGGTTATTGGAAGAAATTTAGAACAGTAGAAGACTGATGGGGGACAGACAGCGGGTTAATTCCAGCTGAACTCTGGGGGAAGTTCAGACAGCAGGAGTAGTATTACAAGCAGTGGAGCAGAAGATGAAGAAGATTAGCAGAAGGAGGTGAACTGGGAAAATCTGGTCCTGATATGATACTAAACACTGTCTGACATGAGCAGACTGCTGACCTCCAGGTGTTGTCTTCTACAGACGGGACTTTATGCCCATCCCCAGAGCTGCTAACATATCCTATCATTCTGCCTGAGATTTGGACTGAACTGGGCAGCAGGAAGAACACTGGGAACCACATTGACAACAGTGACGGGGGCAAGCTCCAGCACTGTCTCACCCATCCACACGTCGCCGAAGCAACCCTGACCCAACTTCCTGGTCAACTGCAGAGTGTCCCTGGAGATCTCCCAAGCGTCCCGCCCCAGTCCCAGAGTTTGGGGAATGGTGTTAGGACAGGGCATGGTCAGGAAGTAACACAGACCGTCGTTAGTGCCTGAGACGGATAGATGAGAGACAGAGTGGAGACGTGGTGAGATGGTGAGGCATGCGGTGATGATGACGGGCGCGGGAGAGACGGCCCCGCCCTCCTTCGCCCCTACCCATCCACACTTCTCCAAACTGGCCGTTCCCCAGCTTCTTGGTGAGCTGCAGGGACTCCCGTGGGATCTCCCACACGTCCTTCGTCTTTACCGACAGGTCAGCCAGCTTGGGCATGCCCCGCCTACAGCTGCCAATCAAACGACAGCAGAGGCCGGCGGCGCGCTCTGAGCGTCACGTGACAAGACAAAATGTGAGAGAGAGGCACGCGAGATACAATCATCGTACAACACAGACACATTAACACACAATCCATACACACACACGCTCTGAATGTCACGAGTCAAGACAAGATGTGAGAGAGAAGCACGAGATACAAACATCAAACACATATACATTAACACACAACCCATACACACACATTAACACACATCCAATAAACACACATCCCATTCACACACATATTAACACAAAACCCATACACACACACTAACACACAACCCATAAACACACATCCCATTCACACACGTACACATATTCACACATATTGGGCACACAGAGTTACTCAATAATATTATTCCCAGTCATGTAATGGAATTAAATATTTGAACATTGATAATAATATTGTCATATATTTGATATAATATTGATATAATATTTGAAAAAAATTATCAGCAGCAGCTTGTGAAAAAGAAAAGTGTCAATAATATAAAGATTTATCACCTTTCATAGCAACTGTTAACGCTTCCAATAAAGTGGATTAATTTTTTTTAAGTAATTAAAAAAATTAACAAGTAATATAGTAATTTAGTACTAATTACTAAACAAAGACATACTATGACAGTATTTTAAACGAGTAAGATGCACAGATTAAATTATTATTAATTATAGTATACAATTATAGTGATCTAACACAGTGTGTTACCAGACACACTTCAACTAGCACTAAGAAGCTGGTTAACAAGTTGCTAACCCCCATCTAATCACGCTGGTTCTGATGGACCAAACTTTCCCTTCTACAGGCCATACAACACAACCAGCTCTAACAAGCTGGTTAACAAACTGCTAACTACCATCTCATCACTGCTGGATCTGATGGAGCCAACTTCCCCTTCTACAGGCCATACAATACAACCAGCACTAACAAGCAGGTTAACAAGTTGCTAACCACCATCTCATCACCGCTGGTTCTAATGGACCGAATTTCCTCTTCTACAGGCTGCACAACACAAGCAGCACTAACAAGCTGGTTAACAAGCTGCTTAACAAACTGCTAACTACCATCTCATCACCGCTGGATCTGATGGAGCCAACTTCCCCTTCTACAGGCCATACAATACAACCAGCACTAACAAGCAGGTTAACAAGTTGCTAACCACCATCTCATCACCGCTGGTTCTAATGGACCGAATTTCCTCTTCTACAGGCTGCACAACACAAGCAGCACTAACAAGCTGGTTAACAAGCTGCTTAACAAACTGCTAACTACCATCTCATCACCGCTGGATCTGATGGAGCCAACTTCCCCTTCTACAGGCCATACAATACAACCAGCACTAACAAGCAGGTTAACAAGTTGCTAACCACCATCTCATCACCGCTGGTTCTAATGGACCGAATTTCCTCTTCTACAGGCTGCACAACACAAGCAGCACTAACAAGCTGGTTAACAAGCTGCTTAACAAACTGCTAACTACCATCTCATCACCGCTGGATCTGATGGAGCAAACTTCCACTTGTACAGGCTGCACAACACAACCAGCTCTAACAAGCAGCTTAACAAGCTGCTAACCACCATGTGATCACCTCTGGATCTGATGGAGCCAACTTCCCCATTCTACAGGTCACACAACACAACCAGTACTAACAAGCTGGTTAACAATCTGCTACCCAGCATCTCATGGTGATGGATTTGCACAACTGCTGTTGAACTCAATCCCTATTAATCCTATTCATGTAACATGTGATTTTGTAAAGTTTGAGTGTTAATGGTTCTGTGTGTGTGTGTGTGTAGACAAGTGTGCCTATTAGCTACTGACCGGAAACATTTATTTTCAGTGAAGCAGAGAGTGAGAAGCAGACATAAGACAAAATACAGAGAGCTACTGTCTTAACAGAGCTGCCCGTCTGCCTGTGTGTGTGTTGTTTCGGTTCCTGAGGTTTAGAATTGGGGGGAGGTTTTGTTACTTAGCAGCAGTTTCACATTTATAACAAACATGTTACACACTTACTACACTAAATACAGCTACTGATGTGTATGTGTGTGTGTGTGTGTGTGTGTGTGTGTAGCTCACCTGTGTAGTGCTGTACCAGCTGCTGAACTGTGTCGAACTGTGTGCGTGTTGTGATGTAATATCCATCATTGTCCAGCTTGCGGATCTTGTAATGCTTCACATGGTCAGCCTTCACATCGTCCCAGTCCCGGATAGAGAGAGAGTACGCACCTGACAACAACCAACCAATCAATAGTCAGCGAGGTGAACGGGGCGGAGCTAATAGCGATGAGCACACAGACAGACAGACAGACAGACACACAGAGACAAACAAAGAAAAAGACAACAGTCCGATAGACAGACAGACACACACACAGAGAGACAGACAGACAGACACATACACAGATAGAAAGACAGACAGATCCACAGTTGGACAGACAGACACACACGGATAGAGACAGACAGACAGAGACACAGTTGGACAGACACACACACACACAAAGAGATAGAGAGACAGACAGACAGAGACACTGTTGGACAGACAGACACATACACAGATAGAAAGACAGACAGACCCACAGTTGGACAGACAGACACACACAGATAGAGAGACAGACAGACAGACGCACAGAGTCACAGTTGGACAGACAGACAGACACACACAGAGAAACAGACAGACAGACAGAGACACACACAGGTAGAGAAACAGACAGACAGAGACACACCCAAATAGAGAGACAGACAGAGACACAGTTGGACAGACAGACACACAGTCAGACAGACAAACTGAGACACAGTTGGACAGACACACACACAGATAGACAGACAAAGACACAGTTGGACAGACAGACACACAGATAGAGAGACAGTCAGTCAGACAGACACACAGACACACACAGACAGAGCGACGGACCTTTTGTTGTTTCACTTTCTCTGATAAGAAATGTTCCTCTCGGGTTATTTTGACTCAGCAGTTGCCGTTCTGCATCCTTACGACCAATCTTCCCAAAATACCACCTACACACAGTCATATATTGTATATCAGGATACTGTGTGTTACAATATGCCACTGTTCATTGTGTGTGTGTGTGTGTGTGTGTGTGTGTGTGTGTGTGCGTGAAACTCACTCCTCAGCTTGTATGGAGTCCACTGGAGCAACGTAGTTGCTAGGAATGTACCCAGAAT
>NC_041715.1:4046452-4048952 GCF_900700375.1 Denticeps clupeoides
ACCTCCTACTTTACATTGTGAAGAGGACCTACAAGTAGAGGTGTGAACTTGGACTGGTCTTACGAATCGATTACGATTATCAATGCCGCAGGCAGTGGAGGCCTAGCGGTTAAGGCAGCGTTCGAATCCCGATCCTCCAAGGTGCCACTGAGCTAAGCACCGTCCCCACACACTGCTCCCCGGGCGCCTGTCATGGCTGCCCACTGCTCACTGAGGGTGATGGGTTAAATGCAGAGGACAAATTTCACTGTGTGCACCGTGCGCTGTGCTGCTGTGTATCACATGTGACAATCACTTCACTTAAATTATCGGTGCATCGCAATGCTTCCCAAATATATTTCTGCATTACTTCACACAAAGTTTAAAAAATACAACAGTTACGCTCTCGTTCGTCCGCGCGGGCGCTTTTATTTGCCACAGTGAGCAGAAAACGACGGCAGAAACGCCGGGTTCGGCCACCTGGTCTCTGCTCATCGGAGCAAATTTAAAACCGCTTTCAGGGCGAAGTAATTGCCATGGTTCTCTAAACTAAAGACCCGGCAAGATCAGCTTCCCCTCCACTTCAAAGGGGCTCGCCGAACGTTGCCAGTTTCAATCCTATCAGTTGCGCAGGCAACCGGCGCTGTACTCAGGCCACCGCGGTTACTACCGGCGAGAGTTTTTATACCAAAAAACTGACCGAGCAACGGCATTTTGATGAGGGATTGTCCATGTCAGCGTCGCGATGCATCAAAGGCCCTTCCTTTTACATTTACATTTATGGCATTTACCAGATGCCCTTATCCAGAGCGACCTACAATCAGTAGTTACAGGGACAGTCCCCCCCCTGGAGACACTCAGGGTCAAGTGGTGGTGGGTGGTGGTGGCCTAGTGGGTAACTCACTCGCCTATGAACCAGAAGACCCAGGTTCAAACCCCACTTACTACCATCGTGTCCCTGAGCAAGACACTTAACCCTAACCCTGTAACTACTGGTTGTAAGTCGCTCTGGACTAAGTGTAATGTAAATGTAAAGTGTCCTGCTCAGGGATACAATGGTAGAAAGTGGGGTTTGAACCTGGATCTTCTGGTTCATAGGCGAGTGTGTTACCCACTAGGCTACCACCGCCCACCACCACTTGACCCTGAGTGTCTCCAGGGGGGGACTGTCCCTGCCCTGTCCCTACTAGAAGGGTGGTAGGGTCCTAGAAGAGAACCTCGCAGAAACCCAAATTCTTCTTAATGAAACACTAAAGTCATTTTGTTAGTTATTATAACGGTAATAAAATACGCATATGAAATTAATAAACCAGCATTGGTCTTAAATTATCTTTTTTTTTGTTGTTTCCTTTTGTAAATCCCTCTCAGCCATTCTGCCCTGACTGAAGCGTCCCTCTCTTATTCATGCGGGGGACACAGGAGCTGTTAGTGCGTCTGTTCCCCCGCTGATCAATTAGTCATGAGAGTGTGTAACACGAGCCGGCCCAGTATGCCTTTCAGTGTGTGTGTGTGTGTGTGTGTGTGCGTCCGTGTGGAGGATCAGGACTCATGAGACTTACCGTCTGCCACCGATCCGGGCACCGGGCTCAGGTGGATTCTGGAAACTTGGGAGGACACCAGGGAGTCGAGGTCCTGATTGAAAGGCTGCGTGAAACGGCCACGACATTCACGTTTGTGGCATTACTCAGACGTTCTGATCCAGGGCGGGGACAGTCCCCCAGGAGACACTCAGGGTTAAGTGTCTTTTACCAGGGACACGATGGTAGTAAGTGGGGTTCGAACCCTGGGTGTCTTACCCACTTGGCTACTACCACATGATCTTGTCCAATCAGTCCCCCTCGCTCACTCTCACACCAGAACACACACACACACACACACACACACACACACACATACGCAGAAATGTTCATAAAAACATGTTTACATACAGCGAAAGTACAACAGAGCAAATGGCGTATCCGCGTGTCCGAATCCATATTTTCTGATTATCGTCAACTGATCTTTTTCACTTAATATGTAATGAAATGGGATTTTCAACACATCATGGAAACCAAAGAAATACGGGCAATTGTATGAAAGTTAAAAGCGCGAGCACTGAAATGTATGTAAATACTTAAAGGTAATAAAGTGCAGGGTGGTAGTAGCCTAGCGGTTAACACAGTCGTCTATGAACCAGAAGACCCAGGTTCAAATCCCACTAGGGATCCCACTACCATTGTGTCCCTGAGCAAGACACTTAACCCTGAGTGTCTCCAGGGGGGGACTGTCCCTGTAACTACTGATTGGATAAGGGCGTCTGATAAATGCTGTAAATGTAAACGTAATCACGTATTTTGCTGCTTTTAGCTTGTTTGTTTGTTTTTTGCATGCTAAACGTATGTTATTGTACGTGCGTTGACATTCGTCGCATGTGTACGTGCCCGTGTGTGCCTGACCTTTGGAATGCGGAGTGCAATTTGGACGCGGGACGGGCTTGCTGTGTAAACACGCATGTGATACCGCTGCTGGCAGCCGTTCAGGT